>NW_026055143.1:0-231966 GCF_022829205.1 Neoarthrinium moseri
CCCCTTTTTGGCGTACTTTCCTGTCTGTTTGAGATCTTGAAACGAGCCAGCCGTTGAGATTTGGTCGGTCAGCCTGTGGCAAAGGCCGATACCATTCTCAGGCCAGCGTGATCTCGAGTACACATGTATAAGAATGCTGCGGATAGTGTCTCGGATATGGGATTGGTAGAGAAGAAAGGAAAGCCAGGTGCCTCATGATGGCACCAAACCGACTTCTTCTTTCACAATATTCATGTAAGACTAGCCCATGCCCATGCCCAGAGAGTTCTGCTATACGCTACAACTCTATGACAGGGCCACCAACTGCTCAAGGGCCCTTCTACGATAGGCGGCGCGGCGGAGGGCCTGCAGCTGGTACGCCGGAACCGGCTGCTTGCGGTGGTGTCTGGAGACGCAGGGGTCGCAGAACCGCGGGTCGAGGACGGCGTTGTGACAGCCGCACCAGCAGCCGCAGAACAAGTGGACGGAACTCATGCTATAGGCTGCTCTTATTTACTTTTCTTTTTTCGTCAGCCTTTTCTCGCGAAGTTTTGCGTTCCTAGGTATTGGGAAGGATTGTTTGGCTAATGGTGATACAACGGCTTGGGTGGGTTTGGGTTAGCAAACAGGGTGTTTGTGGGGTGCGTATAGCTAGGAGTGGACCGTGAGGGCGAGTATGAGGGCAGTTGGGTCGGTATGTAGACATTCGGGGTGTTTGTGATATACAGTCGGGAGTCGAGGTCAGTCATCATTTATCGACGGTGCTGGCTGTCTGCCCTATCCCTGTGACTCTGATTGTAAAGTGACGCGTGACACCAAACTACGCATTCCAGGATAAGTGAGGGTTCTAGCGAGGTAAGCAAATAGCGGCACGAGGGTGGTATTGTGATTTTCAATGGCCTATTCGCATTTGTCAATTAGTTGTGTGGCGAGCCGCATAGCGAACAACCAGACCACTCCGAGCAGGCTGTAGTCTTAAGATTGTATCACGGCAGCCATCGCGCACCCCTGAAGGTTGCTCTTCTTAACGAATTAATTTCACCGCTCTCAGTGGGGGAAGTGGGAGGTAGCAGTCAAACTCCTCGAATACTTCTACAACCCTTGGGTGTATATCTAGCCGTAACCTATGTACAGTGCCACCCCCCGATTTGAGACAAAAGAGAGTATGCGTAATGATTCCACCCCCCATAACTTTGACCAAGAAACGACCCATCTACTTTCGGTACCACATTCTGGTGATCTTGGTGTTCCTCATCTTTCGCTGCAGCTGGAAGATGCCGTACATGAGGGCCTCGCTCGTGGGCGGGCATCCGGGGACGTAGATATCGACGGGCACGATCCTGTCACAACCACGGACAACGCTGTAGCTGTAGTGATAGTAGCCTCCTCCGTTGGCGCAGCTGCCCATGCTGATGACCCATCGGGGCTCGGGCATCTGATCGTAGACCTGGCGCAGAGCGGGGGCCATCTTGTTGGTCAGAGTGCCGGCGACAATCATGACGTCGGACTGACGGGGCGAGGCACGGAAAATGATTCCGAGTCTGTCCTGATCGTATCGGGGTGTGGAGAGGTGCATCATCTCGACGGCGCAGCAGGCCAGACCGAAGGTCATGGGCCATAACGAGGACTGGCGCGCCCAGTTGGCGACCTGATCGAGGGTGGTTCTGCGGACCCCATTGTCAGTCTGCGGTCCGGACACAACTCATCCCAACAGCCCAATTGGCACGGCGCCTGTAGAGCAACGGCAACATAACAACATACAATGCGTATTGGACGACGCCCTTGGTGCCTTCTTGGCTGGGAAGCGGGACTTCCTTGCGAGGTCCGGCTAGGCCCGTAGCCCGGTGGGGGGCGACCGAGGTGGCATCCTTCTTGTTTGTCGTCGAGATGGCGGCGACGGATCGCAGGGGAAGGAATTGGCTCGCCGGCTTCGCTGCATCACACGGGTTCTGGTCAGTCACGCGGGTCTTGTCTTGTCTGGTCTGGTCCTAAGGGGGGGCAAAGTTGGCGAGGGTGGGTGTATCGCGACGCACCTCTCAGAGCCAGCGAGGCGGCTCGTCTTGATGCCAGCATCGTGACTGGGGGGATCAAGAAGGAGACTCAAAGACCTGGAGGAATCTTCGAATCGGGAGTGGAGAGGTTCTGACGAGAGGGTCGAGGTGACGGTTGGCAAACAGCTCCTATCGCTACCAGCCCACGCGGAACGGGCTTTCGGTTGGTTGACGTTGACGACGAGCTTCTTTTCGCCGCCCTGTGTCGCTAATCCGAAAATCCACGCCTCCGATTGGCGCACACCGCCCCGAGGGGGATTTTCCGGGCCCACCACAGCAACAGCACCACAACCCGTGGACCTTGGGCACTGCACCACCGGCCAGCCAGAGGCCACCTAAAATAATCCAAAATTCACCTGGACTGCCAGGAATCCAGAGGCAGACGATTTGCCCATGCCATTGCACCAGTGGCGACGTTGGACGGCCACGTGGGTGGTGAATCATGATGCTCCCAATCACTTCCATCAATTGACTCGAGCAATCAGTCACCCAGCAAGTTCCTCACCAATCGATCCTCCAACCCAGGCGCACTTCGTCTCGCTCCCCGTCAGTGCGCCTTCGGCCGTGGTGGTACAGTACAGTGGAAACCGACACTTGAGCTGAGAGCTCCAGACTGCACCAGCTCCTGTGCTACTGTGCTGCTCCGCTTCGGCCCATGGTTAACACGCACAAGCATACATGTTCTCGCCTCCCGTCGATTTCAGAATCTGGAGCATGATACACAGTCGGATTGACACCAGCCGCAACGACGTCGCGTCGCATGGCCTCGACTCTTGCGCGGAACCTTCTTTTTGTGACTGCCGGCTCCCAAGCTATGCGTGGCCCATCGCACTACCTTTTGCCGGTGAGGCTGTGTGAATGTGTGTCTTTGGCCATGCTAGAGAGCACACGTCCATCTCGACATCGTGGCTCGCGTCCTGGCGTGCTGCTGGGTCTAGAAAGCCTAGCTCTCCCATGTCTCCCTCCCCAGAAGCTGTGCTGTAGTGGGCAAGCAAGGCAATACCATAGTTCATAGTATGTGCATTCAGATAGCGTCCCCCTAGCTCGAGGCCTGGACAACAGACGGTCACTACGCTGGATCTGGCCTTGTGCTACCTCGACGTCGATCTGGATGCTAACATCTTGAGTCGAGGCTCAAGAGCCAGACGTACAAGCTTATTGCCATGCAAGTATCTCACGCCATGGGGATTAGCCCGGTTTCTTGGGAATTACCCATTTCGACCGACACTGGATTTAGTTGGGCCCTATAGTGATATGGCCGGCCATGACTGTCAATTGTGCTCCGCGTCTCGGCTGAGGTTGTTCATTTGTGAGTAACATGGAAGCGCGAACATGCCGGCATACCTTCGATACGAAGTGCTTCTGAAGCTCCTATCCACAACGAACGGCTTCAGTTATGTGCACCTGGCATTGACTCGAGTTGTGGTGCATGCTCCCGGTTCGGCCTAACTGTGCTGGCCCGACACAGGTTGCACGCATAGGGTTAGGTGCAGTAGACCGGCAACTCGACGCTATACACGCCCGTGGCTTGGAGATAGGTCAGCCTTGCCGATTATAAACTACGGTATGCAGTCTGCAACGTCAGCACAGCTGCATCCGGAGCATCGAAGCCGGTGACCTACGATTCTGGTAATTCCGCAGAGACATTTGCACCTGCATTGGCTTACCAAATCAACCGTCTATCGTACAGGACCCTTGATTCGACCCTCCCAAGGTCTTTGCGGAGGAGGGTCCGCGAGGGTCAGCACAGCGGGTCTAGATCCTTCGCTTACGGACGATTCAATGGCGCGACTATTGCCAATCTCACAACTGGCATATCGGGGCTTCGGGTTCTATTTCCCCCTTATTCCCTTTTCCAACTCATGTGCAGGCACTGCTCACCCAAGTCACCGTGGATACCAATCAGGCTAGTGGCCAAACTCGTGGTAAGTCGAAGCACGACGGCACCTTGTCAACTGTGAATTGGTGAGGTTACAGGCCAAGCCTTCACCCCTGCACATACAGCCACCAAGCCCCCCCGAACAGTCGCGTCAAATCCGGGGTAAAACCCATGCAAAATATCAGGGGGATCCCTCCATCCGACGTCACTTAGTAGCTGTCGGACCGTGACCGTTATGTCATGGCTCATTCCCATTCCCCCTTTAGCAGGCTTAGCTCTTGACTAACATTTTTTCTTGTCCCCAAACAACTCCAACCAGAGGCACAGTTGGGTGGGCTGACTGGCACATTTGGGAGGGAGACTTGATTGAATCAAGTAATTCCTGCCCAAGGGCCAACTCTCACCCCCGGTTGGACCTGGAGTCGCACCCCGTTCTTCCCGCGGCCTCCGCTTCGTTCCTATCCCTCTGCCATCTTACTGTAGCACACACACACAAATCCATTCCCCGACCGGGTGCAGGCGGGGTAACATTACAGCCAAGGCTGAGCTACGTAGCCGAAGAAAAGATTTCTGACGATCAATGGATGGGGGAGGATTGGTGACTTGACCGCCCAGGCGATATGCTGACAAGAAATCCCTCGTGAGACACACGCGCACACACACGTCGCCAGGCTCTTATTCATCCCTCGCCTGCGCGCTGTAGCAATTTCATTCCTGGCAAGTCCAGTCTGGCCAAAGGGTTCAAGACGAGTCAGCGGTAGTGAAGGAGCCCTCCGTCCACGTGCCACGTCGACCGCCGATTCGACGGTCGGGCCACTTAGTACTTATCCCCACATCGTGACTCTCGGCCCCGTACCACCTACGTACATCGCTCCCGACTAGGCTGAATCAACCCCAGGTTGCTCCAGCTTGCCCTCAAAACCGGGGTACTCAAGGGCGAGTCAGCGGCACGAGATGTCTCACCTCGGGACCCTTCAAGTACAAGCCCGAACTCTGGATCGCCAGCAGTAAACGTGCGTTGCTCATATCCCTTGGTCTGCCGAAGAAAAAAGTGCTTCCGTGATGGAGTTGTGGTGGTGAGAGGCTGGTTCGTCACTCGACAAACGCGTTGCAAGACCGAATCTTGATAACGTCGCCAACATGTCGACTACCGACAGCGGCACGGGCGGGATCAGTGACCGCGGGCCCAGCGTGTTCGCCGTGACGACCGCGACTCTGGTCCTGGCTTCCGTGTTCGTGGCTGCGCGACTGTACACTCGTCTTGCGATTGTACGACAGATCACCTGGGATGACTGGTTTATCATGCTGGCTTGGGCACTCGCCTTTGCCGTCAGCTTCACGATTGATTACGGTACCCGCAATGGCCTGGGAAGACATGATAAGGATATCCCCTCAGCCGATTGGAATGTTCTGCGACGCTGCGAATACGTCTTCTCCGTCTTATATGTGAGTGGAAATCTTCTCGTCTGCTGTCGTTGGCTGATTTGTCTGGCAGAACCCTGCGTTGATGGCTACGAAAACATCCATCTTGATCTTTTACCTGCGGCTTGCTAGGAATACACAACAGGTCCTCCGTCTAGCCTCATGGCTGGTATTGGGAGTTGTCAACGTTGCCGGGACCGTGTTAACCTTGATCAATATTTTCCAATGCCGACCCGTTCAAGCCGCATTCGACAAATACCCCTACCAAGCTCAGTGCATACCGCTTCTGACCGAGTTCATATGTTCGGCGCCCGTCAACATTGTGACCGATCTCGCCATACTGGCGTTACCGCTACCCGTCCTTACCGGCATGAGACTCCCGTTCCGCCAGAAAATGATTCTCGTTTTTACCTTCACCCTGGGTATATTTGTAACGGTTGTGGATGTTGTCAGGATCTACTACCTGCAGCAGGCTATAACAGACGTGTCTTCCGGGCTATCCAACAATCCAGAGGCGACTTTCGGCGACCAAGCCGAGTTTGCTTTCAATGCGTCGTTATCTCTGATGTGGTCGGCTGTCGAGGTCAACATCGGAATAGCTTGTGCATGCATCCCGACATTGAAGCCACTCATTGTTCGCATCCTGCCTGCCATGCTTATCGACCCAGATGGCAGCCGCAGAGCCTTCGATACTGCGGCAAAGCCACCGTCCGACTCCTCGAGACATTGGAGCTCTGACGAAGGGCGTGCTGGAATGCTTGGTTCGGCGCAAGGGAGAATCTCTCCCCCCGAGGCAGCACATAATGCAAACCCACGTGAAACAGAGCCTGCATACAGCGCGATGGAGTTCTTAACAACGCCTGAGATGACGGGCATTGGCGGTCAAGGGGCGGCGACAGGCCTGGCACGATCGAGGACGGCTATGACAGCAGGCACAACGAACACAGCTACTGAGAACGGAGTCTTCTTTGGCTTTGTTAACATCAAAAAGCCCAAGAGTATAATCCGCACGTCGGCAGCTGACTCTTGGAGATATTGCACCATGGTCACTGTTCTCTTTCTGCTGTGGGGGTTTTCCTACGGCTTGCTGAATACCCTCAACAACGCCATAGCCTCCGTCGCGAGCATGACCTCTGCCCAAACGATCGGGCTTACCAGCATGTATTTTGGGGTGGGATACTTCCTTGGACCTTTGGTCGTCGGCGAATGGATTCTGCGACGTGACGAGCATCGACGGACCAAGAAGCATGACGGCACACCGACTGTCGGTGGTTTCAAGGCTACCTTCATTCTAGGGCTCTGCATCTACGGAACCGGCACCATCATGTTCTGGCCAAGTGCTGTCTTGACTTCGTTTGCTGGCTTCATGATCTGCAATTTTGTTGTAGGCTTTGGCCTAGCCGTGCTCGAAACGGCAGCAAACCCTTTCATTGCACTCTGCGGCCCTTTGAACTACGCCGAGATGCGACTCTGCCTCTCGCAAGCGTTCCAAGCCGTCGCTACTGTCATAAGCCAGCTGCTAGCCCAGAAAGTGTTTTTCACAGGCATTGGGGAAGATGCCACAAGCTCGCAACTCTTGCTGGATGTACAGTGGACGTACCTGGCGATAACATTGTTTTGTGTCGCTTTGGCGCTCTTCTTCTACTATATGCCTTTGCCTGAGGTAACCGACGCTGAAATGGAACGATCTACGAAGTATCTTCCGATCGACCCGAAGAAACGGAGTATTGGTGGATTGCAGCTGAGGACCTGGACCCTGAGCCTTGCCGTTCTGGCCCAGTGGACCTATGTTGCAGGCCAGGAAAGCATGAGCATTTTCTTTAGAAGCATCTTGACACCAACAGCAAATGTTCAATCAGATACGACCTCGAATGCTACATCAAACGCCACGACGCAGGAAGTACATCACCCGGCTTCTCTTGCTCTTACGATCTCAGACTACCTTCTCGTTGCCCACACGGCATTTGCCATCTCACGTTTTCTTGTTGCATACTTAGCATACCTGTCTCCCACGCACCCGAAGGTTCCCCAGCCTCGAACCATTCTCAACATCAGCACGGGGCTCAGCATACTATTTGGAATCCTTGTTGCCGCCGTACGACCATCGAATCCGAATCTCGTTGCGATTCCAGTCATACTATTCTTTTTCTCGGAAGGACCCATGTGGCCGCTTATCTATACACTTGGACTCAGGGGTCAGGGAAAGCGTACAAAGAGGGCTGCCGCATACATAACTATGGGAGCCTCCGGTCCTGCGTTTTGGCCATTTGTGATCTATGCAATCAACAGCAACGGAGCTAGCTATCAGGTTGCATTTACAGTGGTTCCGGCGCTCCTCGTGTTCACGGCACTGTTCGCGTTGTTCCTCGATCTCAAGAAAGATGCGAGAGCTCTCGTGGACGCTCGCGTTGACAAGGAGGAGCAGTCGAAGCTTCAAGCCGGCCATCAGGAACAGATGGGGTTGGACGACATCATTGCTCAACAGCAGCGAAGGCGAAACACCTCGGGTGCTACAGTCGAGTCTGGCTTCATTAGGAAGCTCTCAACTGTTTTTACTGGCGGACTCAAGCCCCGAAAAGAATCGAATCCGTCAAGCGTCGAACATCGGGAAGACAAGGCAAGAGATGGGTTTGGGTGAAAAAGCATTGCTTTCCAAGTCTTATAACCTTCCACACCAACAATGTGTCATAGCTGCAACTCTCCTAGATGACAGAGATGGCGAAATGACGAGGGGTGCGCTACCTCAAGTCTTTTAATACGCCATTTGCTACATTGCAAGAGCAAGCGCGTTCCACGACCGCGTGAGTCGGCCTGTCGCGCTCCTCAGGTAATCGAGTTGGACCTACCTCACCACTTCAATCGAAACTGGATCACGAGCATCAAGTCTGAGCTTGCTCAAAGGTTGGCCTATATCCCAACCCAGCGACAGAATAAGACAGTTCGGTTTCTCCCTTGCATCTCTTGGCTTTTCCTAAAGGGTCAATAGAGCCAAAGCCGCATGTAGGAGATCTTGTGTACGAAGAACAGGCTTTTACAGATTCAGGATTAGATACGAGCTGAGATCAGTCTGGCCTGGCACTTCCCGGTGCTATGACTATGTTCTTCAACCTCGATGAGGACTGGATCGGGATATAGCTATGCATTGGTATATAGGATCAATTGACTCGATATGCAAACTCAATCGTCTTCATGTTCGGAAAGTCGCTAGCCCAAGGTTTACATAATTCATGTATATTATTTCCGATGGGAGCAAGCAAACATTCTCTGCATTTGCCTGTAGCAATATCCAGGCCCCCAGGGTTTAGCCAGACGCAGGAAACCAGGATTGGTTTAGTTACTGCCGGTTACCGGGCCTAAGGACGCGGGTCCACCGGCCGGCCACTTCGGAAGCCCGATCCCTGCTATCAAGGACCTACCCGTTTCGGCTTACCAATCGCCATCCATCAGTGGATGACGATTTGAGACGTGCATTCATTGGGGTCAATTTTCTGCGTCAAAGATCCGAAAGCCCAATCTGTTGAGAGGTTCTACTTTTGGCCAGCTTTTGAACTTTTATTCATTTCCTAGGGGCTAACAGATACAATTTGCAAGCTGCGCACTGTATTCCATTATCGCGCCGCTTCACGAGCCTTGGCTTCTCCGGCACGGTAGTCGGGGTCGTAGATAGCTGCATCTCAACACAATCGAGGCCGCAAATCTCGACTTCAAAATGCCGGACTACTCCGATGGTGGCGGCGGCGGCGACGACTCGTCCTCCAGGTTCACAGCCTCGGAGGCGACGCCGCTGCTCCGGTCTGAGAACACATCGCAGACGAGCCGGAGCAGCTCGTCGTCCCGGACTGACGCGCCGCGACAGGATGGAGTATCCGATTTGGACGAGCCAAACCTGAAGGTCAGCCGCAGGCGGGCCATCGCCATCATGATAAGCGTCTACATCTTGATCTTCCTGCAGGGTACGTCCAGCATTTCCGTGCAGCTGTCTCGCCCTCCCTATTTAGACCTGTTCGCTGACACAACAGCGTGGCTCCAGCATCCAACATGTCAGGCATGACGATGGCACAATCTACCATCGCCGCCGACCTGGATGCTTACGAGGAAGCCATCTGGTTCACAGCCGCGTACCTGATCGCCATGGCGTCGTTCGGCCCGCTGGCCGGCCGCCTGGCCGCCATCTTCTCACCGCGCACCATCATCCTCGTGACGTCGTGCTTCTTCGTCGTCGGGGGCCTGGTTACGGCGCGGGCCTACTCGCTGCCCGTCTTCATCCTCGGCCGCGTCATGACCGGCATTGGTGGCGCCGGCATCTTCGTCCTCGCCATGATTCTTGTGCTGGAGCTGACGTCGAAGCGCAAGCGAGGCCTGTTCGTTGGGCTCGTCAACTCGGGCTTCACCACGGGCGTGTCGTTGGGCGCGGTCGTTTTTGGTGCCCTAATCCCCGTTACCGGTTGGGTAGGTGTATTCCTTGGCGACTGTGATCCATAATTCGGCTGACAAATGGACGATAGAGGTTTCTGTTCTGGATTCAATCTCCCCTAGGGGCATTGGCAGGACTCGGGGTCTACTTTAGCCTACCCAAGAACTTTAACGCAGAGAAGGGCGGTAAGGCCTCTTCCACATTTGAGAAGGTTAAGCAAATTGATTACTTGGGTGCTTTCTTGCTGGTAAGTCACCCTTCTCGTGTGGTATAGAAATAAGCTAATGCCAGTTATAGACCGGCACCCTTGTACTCTTCCTTTACGGCCTATCTGGGTCCATTCAGCTTACTCCCATCCTCGTGTCTCTGGGGACGCTGATTTGCTTTGTGCTCGTCGAGTATTTTGTTGCGTCAGACCCAATTATTCCCATCGCTGTTCTCCAAAGCCGTGGCGCACTACTCTCCTGTTTCTCTCAGCTCGGCTTTATGGCTGCCCGCTGGACAGTTTTGTTTTATGCACCTATCACGGCACTGGCCGTCTTTGGATTCTCCCCCGGAGCAAGTGGTAGCATGCTGGTACCTACGAATCTGGGCTTTGGCATTGGCGGATTACTGGTGGGCTGGCTGCACGTCAAACGCACGGGGAGTTTCTGGAGCGCGTGCCTGGTCTCCATCGTGCTCTTTGGCCTGTCGCTCCTCGTACTTTCTTTCATATCAAGCCCTGCTGTCCCCACGTGGGTCTATGTCGGCGTTGTCTTCGTCAATGGCCTATTTACTGGTGCCGCGCTCAACTACACGTTGGCGCATATGTTGCATCTTACGCCTGCGAGCACGCATTATGTTTCCACCAGCCTGCTGGGCACGTTCCGAGGCTTTGCTGGCAGCTTCGGCAGCGCAATTGGGGGCGGCATCTTTTCTCGCACCCTAAGACACGGGCTTGAGAAGGGATTCAAGACCGTAGACAACACCGGCCGCCTTTCTGCTGAACGGCGGGAGCTCATCAAGAAGCTCATTGGTAGTCCGGCCCTAGTTTATAATGGGGGCCTTGGCGACGTTGACCAGCAGGTGGCAGTGCAGGGCTATGTCAGTGGATTGAAAGTTCTTTTCCAGGCTGCTGTGGTTCTGGTAGTCATTGTACTAGTCATCCAGGCTGCTACTGGCTGGAATGGCCCTCAGAACCTGAAGGAGGACCCGGAGGAGGTAAGAGAGGCCGCTGAGGAACACGATCCAGAGTTCGAGACTTAGATTAGAAGGCGCCCAGGCGCACCGGGAAATGGTGTATATAAGGAAAAACCATCAAGCACATAGGATAAGAGAGATGAAGCACATGGTTCAATAGAAGAAATATTACATTTTTATCTACGATTCCCCTTCCATCTGAAGAGTAGGCTGTTGCTACATACAGCCTAATTCATCAAGCTAGATTTGATAAGCTCGGGCAGATCATCCGCCTCAAGTCCCAGCACGGCATTATCACTATTTTCAAGTGAGATCCCGTTACCCCCACCATCGCTGAATAAGTAATGATGGAGCAGCGGCAGAAACGCACCATTATAGTCGCTCTTTTCTAGAGCTGCGATGCCTTGCTTTTTCTTTTCCTTGCTATCAACATGCTTGACTGCCCATTTCTGGCCCGTTGCGGTCTCGATGACCCTGAGGATCTCGTTCTGGGTCGGAGAAACTCCCGAAACCACGAGGTACTTGTTGGCTGTCGCCGAAGGACGAGACAGCACCGCTGCCACTGCGCGGCCGATGAAGCCCAGTGAGGAAGCGTGGAAGGTCTCGTTTCCGGAGTCGAAGATCTCGGCAGTACGTGTTGCCTTGTGGAAGCCTGCAAGCCCGTTGACTAAGGCCTGAAATAGAGAACGACTGTTAGCGTCGACTCCTGTGTTCATAAAGGGTAGGTGGCGTAACGTAATAGAGATCGAGTGGAGGACCTACCCAATCCAAAAATAGCCCGACAGAAAGCCCGGTCCAGGAAAACTTCGCATTTTCGTTGGCCTTACGAACAAGATAGTCCACCACCTTAGCCTTATCCTTCACTATGACTGCGAAAGCATGCGTGCTGGGAGTCTTTTGGTTGATCCCGAACTCAGCCGGCAGGAATCGCTGGACTCCTGCAGCCAGCGCTGCGTCAATCAGGGGCAACTGATCTTCTACTGCGGATTTGGCGGCGGCGTTCACCACGGCGTCCTGGCCGCGAAACGCAGTGGTGAGGGCCGGTACGGATCTCACATCAAGTTTCTTGACGGTGACGCTGGAGGGAAAGACCGAGGACGACCCCTCGCGCGTGATTACCGTCACATTGAACCCCTGGGCCAGCAGCTCCTTGACAATTGGAGCGCCAAGATTTCCCGAGGCCTAAAGGTAGGAAGACATCAGCATGATTCTCACGGAGCCCCGGCTTCTGGTCTGGGTCAAGGGGAGGGCTTACGCCAACAACCGCAACGTTCTGGAGTATTGTAGACATTTTGGAGTGACAGCAGGAGGAGCACAAATGTAATAGGTTGAAGTTACTTGTTTTCTAACTGAGGTACGACAAGGTGACTGCTCTATTTATATATGAATACTTCCGACAGGAGGCGGCATATCCTGGGAAGCTGTACGCGCCGACTACGATTTGATATATCCATTGTCACAATTGCGCAATTCTGATATGTAAGCACATTAGTAATTTGTGCTTGTCGTAGTTTTCTTTGGTGGGTTTGAACGAATATTGGTGGTAACACTGTCGCAATACTACACGACAATCAGATCAAAGGATACAAGTAATTAATCCTGTAGCTAAGCCGCTGCACCGGTACATCTCCCGTCGTTCGTTTTGGTGGCATGATGATGTATCAAGACAATCCGTCCGCCGGAGAAATTCTACGGATGTCTTTTAGCTGAGTAACCATCGGACTCCGTGGAGCTGACAACTCCGGCCAACACAACGTCGCACGACATCGTCATCGGAGATCTCCGTGGAGCCGACAACTCTGGCCAACACAACGTCGCATGGTATTCTAATCGGAGATCTAACGAAAGTCGCAGATGGTAGTATTGACTTGCTATCAGGGCAAAAGGTCCCTCTGTCCTTGAATTGAATCTGTAAGAACACCAATCGGATTCCCGAATGCACTCTAAACCACCAACTGCAATAGTATCACTTGTTCAGATTGATTGGAACCCACGCGATTCACTGTACAGGAGTACTGCAGAAAGCTCTGCTAATGCAATACTGGAGCGCGCATATAGTTTGTGGGATTCCTGGCTAGTCCGAGACTTGTCCTCATTTGCCAACCTTAGAAAGTGGTCACACGCTAATCAGTTGTGCCACTAATAATATATAGTAGTCAACGAAGACAACGACGTGCACTGGACTTTAAGTCACTATTTGACCTCTACAATCAAGTGGATCTTGATGCACGACAGAGTATTGAGATCCATATCCGATCTTTTTGCTGCCAACACTTAAGTCTAATATATTCGGTTGTGGATGGCATGACCAACCCGGTCTGCACCCTTGAGATATACCATAGATCAGTTTGCGTGCGAAGATACGCCCTGCTTATGCAAGGACTTCCAGGCCACCGTTAATTACTACACTAATTGACCAATGCATGCTTTATCAGAAGCTGGGAAATCGTATACTATTCATAGCGACTCGTCAAAACCTCCTAGATTACTTCGTTGTAGTAAGAGCACAAAAGGTTATTGCCACCTCTATAAGCCCAGATGACTTGTGACTTCTGGAAAGAATGGAGCCCCATTAGTAACTTAACATCACATAAGCTAAGCCGAAAGCACCTAGAGCAACCAGCAAAGCGGCACATCACTCAAACGATGACAGTGGTACATATGTAAGCTAATCGCCATTATGGCTGACAATGAGATTCTACCAGGAAAAATACAGCGCTCGTTGAAAACTCATCTAGATCGTGACTTCGGACGTGCCATCCAGTGTAGAAATGTCAAGGCTGTACCGCCTTATATGCATGCTCCATGCCATATTGCCTGTCACCATAGTCTTGGCCCCCTCAATCCAGGCGTGCAGATCGCCTTTGCGCTGTGGGTATCGTGCAAGTAACCTTGCTTCAGCTGCTTCTAGGTTTGCAGCGCTGCTCAAAACGATCTTGTACGTCTCGTTTACCGCTGTTTGGAGACATTGATGCTCATGGTAAAGAACTGCAACGGCGTTATTGAAGAAAGGGTACCGAAGTTCTCTTCTAAGTGAGAACATATCGTTCATTATCTAAATCGTAGATGTAAGCAAACTTGACTAGCTGTCTGTGTCTGGCGAATGCCGGATTCTGTTGACTTACTGCGATCAGACACACAGTCTCATCGAAGACAACCTTGATGTCTGGATCATTCCTAAGAGCGTCACCCAGATCGATTTTGAGCATATACCTGTGTATTGTCAGTATTGGCTGGTTTTGAAATGTAGACCCGCAATATGCATACTCAAGAATTGCCACCACTGATCCGGCGGCACTGGTACCCATTCGACATGGTAGGTACTCCTGGATCGTAGGAGCAATGCCGCTCAATTCAGAGCGCTGCTCAGTGTCGCAAGCGTCCATGTATCTCACCAACTCCCCTAGGAACTTCAATCGTTGCCCTTTGGTCATCCTGAAAGCAGCTCCTTCTCCAACTGGATTGAAGCTCTTCAACGTAGCCGGAGGCGACTCCTTTTCTGGTTGGGCTTGTAAAGGTCTATCTGCCAAGAACCGTTCAAAATGGGCAACACTCTTCGCTCTGAATGCGGTAGAAGCATCCAGGTCAGAAACCAGGTTCGTTAATTCCGGGTTATCGGTATCTAAATGTCTGAGCCAGTGCGATAATGAGGGTGTCAAGGTGGTCACATACCGTCATCCCAGAGATAAAGCTAGTCATACCAAGTTCAGTCAGAATTCTGTTGACGTTTGGCACAGAGCAACATACAAAGGTGATGAATTGTGCCGCAAAACGCAAAGCATCATAGTCTGCATTGGGCCACCAGGCGCAAACAAAGTATGGACAGTCGGTTGATTCACAAATGTCGTATGCCTTACCAGGTCCAAGAAGTCTGATGATACGTTAGCAATTCAAATATTCTCATGAGATCGTCTGGGAAGGATGAAGTACTTCAAAAGATCAAGATGTTGTACCTTGTTCAGAATTTCAAGGTGCTGGCTCATCCCCTTTGGCCAGTTCTTAACCGGCTCTTCAAGGTTAGGAAACCGCAGTTTCTGGCCCTTGAGTGTGGCAACATATTCGTGAGCTCCCATAGATCGACCCATCTTGATGTGTCGGAAAGTTGTCTCCAGTATCCCAGAAACCACAGCAAAAATGTGATATAAAGACGACGGCCACTATTTCAATGCTGGAAAGGGGCCAACGAGTCTAGTTAAATGGCGAAAGACCCTTCGATACCCTGTATATATCATAAAATGATCGAGAGAGGGGCTGATTCTTAGTCAACCATTCGCAACCTGGGCATTTTATGGAACCCCACCGGAAAACTGCCGCTGAATCATGATAGGCCAGCGTATTGGGTTTGACTGGCAGGTTCACCACTTCTTGAGGGCGGCGTCCGGCTTCCGCAAGATAGCCGCTGATGTTATACGCAGAATAGACTGGCCATGTTCGGTTACTTGTCGGAGCGCGGAGGAAACCGTGATAACAGCTTGTGCCAAGAAACTTTACCAGGATCTACAACCCATGACATGCTGCTTGAGGCGTTCAATGAATATCAAGTCGGACTACTAACCTCCTTGAATTGAACGTCATGCAGGTTTGCGGGTAAGTGGCACATCCAGCCCGCGTGGATGTATCCAACGGCAACGTGGGCTATGACTCCTGATTTGGTAATGGGCAGGCCAGTGTGAAATGTCCCCATTCCTTTCCAGGCACCAGAGGCGATGCAATTGGACTGTGGTAAGGTAGTCCAGGAACCCTGCCAAGGATTCATTTTGCTCAACCTTGGCTATTCAAACCACATCCGAACAGCAAGAGGCGAAATAGCCGACTGCGAACGCACTCTGGGACTCCCTGGCAAGTGCTGGACTGTTGCGTTTGTTCCTGTCCCGACTAAATCCCGCATGAAGCCACAATACCCCCGCCCGGGGGTCTACGAACCACTTCCTTCTTGAGAAATGACAAAGTATCCACTGGTGCGTGATCATGTCCCAGCAATACGTTTACCGCGGTGCATACTCAAGTCTAGACTAGTTACCCCCTGAAGTGGATCTTCTCCAACATGACATGATCTGACTGTAGTGATGCAGATCAAGCATGTATGATCTTAATTGGTGGCGGATCCTTGGCAAGAACGACAAAGCCCTCGAATATCCATTACGCTACCGGCAAGCCGGAATTCTTCCAGTCCATATCATGGGTCAATTATAGTGGAGCTAGTGCCACTAATTTATCCACCGTATGGTCAAAGAGGCAACGAAGGTCAGGTAATTTAGCATCAACCTGGCCTGTCAGACCCACAGGGCCCCATGGTCGGCCCGGGATGTAATCTTTACCCCGGCCCGTACTACAATCTATTACTCACTACTGATCTTGATTGTTGTCTGAGAAAATCTCTCATGGGCTCTCACACACCATCTCATACCGTCGACATTGTATGTCTTCGAAATCAGTGAACTCGTACTACTTCGCTTTGGGAAAGTATCACAGCGAACATGAGAACAGCTATTGTTGCTTTGCGAGTTTGGCAAAGTGTTAAATTAGATACTAACCCAGATATTGGTCTGTGCAGTTTGACGAGACGTTTGTCAGGTAATACAGTACCAAGTATTTGTTACAAATCCCATACCATACGTACATGACAGCGACGCGTTGTTAAGCCCTCTAAAAAGTACAACGTGACTCCAGAATAGACCAACAAATAGAGAATGACGACGGTTTGCTGCAATCACGCAGCTGGACAGTGGTGCCTTCGCTTTATTGGTACCACCTGATTTCACGCTCCACCGACTCCACGTGGTGTGGATGTGACAAGACCCTCGTAGCAGATAGTAATTATACTTTCAACGGTCGCCAAGGTCTTTTCCACCAATTGGATGATGCCCGAATTCCCAACGGGCCGGCACGCGTGGAACCAAATTAGGGCCGCCGTTATGACCATTCTTATCGGAGCCCACAACCAAGTCTCGGCAAAAGTCTTTCCAACGCTATTGGCTCAATATAACTGGAAGGACTCCATTCATACCCACTCGGGGCTCTTTGACTTCAGGTCCGAGGCCCAAAGAGTGGTTCGTAATGTTCAAAGAGTTCCCTGTCCCCGGGTATCCTTGTCGTATGGTATTTTGTCAACTTTCGTGGCCAGCATTAAGACTAGCTGCACAAACGGCGCCATCGTGGCGCTTCGTGGGGAAACTTAATACTTGCCTGCAATTTCTCCCTTGCTAGTCTGGCAGGCTCTGAAGGAGCGAGACCGCTGCTTCGATGCTACATTCAGGGAAACAAGTATGGGTCCGATCCTTGATGTCTCCACTCTTGGCTCGTCCTCGGATCAGCGCGTATTTGTGTCATGAACGAAATCCGGACCTCTGGTAGTCAGTTGCTGCGCCAAGCTGACTCTGCATCGTGTTATGTATGTAGAGAAATGCGAAAATTCTTCACCTGCGTCTTCGAACTTGTGTCTTTATCGATCCTTCTTGTTGCTGGTCTTCTCCAGTGTGATTAACGACCGTGTCCGGGTCGGTTGTCGTACTACGAAAAGATGAAGAGAATTAGAGAAAGTCTGGCGAGGATCGCACGCGCCACTGCTGGGTCCCCACAAGAATCGAGCCGGGCTTCAGGGAAATCTAGTCGATCCGAAAGTCGGAAAAGCTATGACAGCAGTGAGTCCTTGAGTCTCGCGCGAGATGCAACGGGGCCGCTGGTACTAGTCGACGGGCTCAATCAAAGTGATGTCGGATTAGATATCGTCTTCGTTCACGGCCTTTTCGGCCATCGAATCCAGACTTGGGCCAAATCAGGCGTATTATGGCCGCGAGATCTACTCTGTGATGATTTGCCTCCATCCAGAGTTATTACTTGGGGATACGCTCCGCCGAATGCAAATACAAACACGTTCTCGGATTTGGCGGAGCTGTTGTTGAGCGATGTAGCAAAACTGCGCATCGGGGTGTCTCGTCCCATAATATTCATTGGCCACGGGCTCGGAGGTCTTATAATAAAGGAGGCTCTTGTGACAGCCGCGATGTCAAGGATATTTGGCACGCATAACGATCTTGGGAGTGTTTATCCGAAAACGATCGGGGTTTTATTCCTAGGAACTCCTCATGCCGGCAATGGCCGACAGAGTTTGGGGGAGGTTATTGCAGCCACCGCTCAAATCTCACCGCAATCGCCAAGCAAGCAACTACTCCAGCTGCTTCGAGACAGGTCAGAGATGTTTGAGAACCAACGCGATTCTTTCGTCATGATTTCGAGGGACATTCCTGTCGTTTGTGTCAGAGAGATGTTACCAACGTCAATGGGTCTTGTAAATCTTCTTCCTGCCGTTCATAGTTCATGATCGCTAATCACTTTCGCAGATTGTTCCAAAACTTGCAGCCTGCTACGAAGGGGCCAAAGTCTTGATAGAAGACCTGCATTGTCATCATTTTGAACTTGCAAGATATCATAGCAAACAAGATACAGGGTATGTTCAAGTCAGGGACCATATTGTAAAGCTTGTTCAGGCACCTACGCCGGATGGTGAGTTTCATGCCTGACTCGCGAGCCATCTTCATATCCGTATTGCTCACATGCCAGCAGAGTTAAAAGCGCGAGCAAAAAGGAACCAGCGTAAGCCTGCCTGGTCAATTGATTCTGAACAGTACTGATCAGTCACTAGAAATTTTGGACACGCTTTGTTTCGATGCACTCCACGATAGAGAAGAGCGCATTGATGAGGCTTCTGGCCAAACATGCGAGTGGATCTTGACAGCTACGGAAGACGAAAGATCTCCACCAATCTGGCATTCATGGCTGAACAACTCAGATGACACCATCTTCTGGATGAGTGGACGGGCTGGCTCCGGTAAATCCACTGTCATGAAGTATGCGTTCCAGAATGACGACACCAGGAAGCGACTTCAGGCTTGGGCAGGCGATGGCGAACTCTTGATGGCGGCCGTTTATCTTTTCGAGGCCGGAAGTCAGATCCAGAAGTCGCGAGAAGGTATTTTACGCAGTATTCTCTGGCAGATACTAAGTATCAAACCCGACCTGATATACATTGCATTTCCCAGCTTTTTTGGGAGCGCATGGCCGCCTAGCGAACCATTCAATACCGTCATGAACTTGAGTCAGGGATTCTACTCGCTATTTGCAAAGAAATCTGAAGTCATGAAGCTCTGTGTATTTCTCGACGGTTTAGATGAGTATCGCTTGATGGACCGAAGGGATTGTTACACAGAGGATGACATGACTCTTGTATATGATACGGAAGACGGAGACGCAGGTCTAGGCTCCAGTAAATGGATCACAGATGCACACAAGGACATCGCAGAACTCATCTTGGAGATGGGAAGCAAGAAGGACAGCTTTAAAATTTGCGTCACAAGCAGAGAGCTCCCAGTATTCGAAGAAGCCTTCTGCGATTGTCCCCGTCTACGAGTCCACCGGCACTCAGACAAATCCATCGCTCAAATTTGTGCTGCTCGTCTGGAGCAAGAAGCACCGGGACTTTCCAATATCACGTATGATCTTTGCCGTGACATCGCGTCCAGATCGCAGGGAGACATTCTCTGGGCTCGCCTGGTTGCGGATATGGTGATCTCTCAGGGCTCACTCCGAACGCTGAAGCAAACACTTGATTCTCTTCCCAGTCGCCTTGGCGGCGCCGAGGGTCTCTACATGCGGATGATAGAGAGCCTTAAGCCAAGCTACCAGAATGCAGCCTACAGGACCTTCCGCCTCGTGCTGAGGGCGATTCAACCTCCTTGCCTCATCACCCTAGCTTTTGCTGAAGAAGGGTACCTGGCAGACCCTCACACGGAGCAGGACAAATCATCTACGAGAAGGCTTCGTGTTGAGCATGATAGGTCTGAGTTGCGCACGGCCGAATGCTTAGCAGATATATGTCGCGAAATGAAACATAGACTCAGGGCATGCTGTGCTGGTCTTTTGGAAGCAGAAGCAGCATCATCTGACTTAAGTCAAAGAGTTGTCTTCAGTAAGTACTTTTGCCTTTGATTCCAACGAGGTTCCTGATCTCTCGAACCCTAAGAACCATAATTACTCATACATTCTAGTGCACCAAACGGCCAAGGAGTTCGCTGGCCGTGTGGACGTTTGGGACAAGGTGAATCATGGCTTGTTCGACAATGCAACGGTGGATATCTGCCTGTTGAGTGGTTGTGTACGGCACCTGAAGTGTTTTGATGCGCTGCAACCGATTTGCCTGTGGCCCACTGTAGGCGTGAATACAGAGACCTGGTTGTTGATCGCCAATGCCATCCGCTATGCTGCTAGGATCGACAATGAGAAAATTGATCGGCGCGCTTACTTCGATCTCGTGGATGAGTTGGACCAAGCAAACCAGCAAGCCTGGGTCACTTCCCTACTCAAGCACAAGCCTCTCTTCGAGGACCCCCAATGGACAGACATAGACTGCCCTTCCCTGTGCCAGAAACACTGGGCCGGTTTTGAGCCTATGGATGCTGGAAAGTCTCCGAAACGAAAGGATTTCCTGGCAATTGCCGTCCAGGTAAGTACCCGTGTATCTTGCACCTTGGACGCTTACCCGAGACTATTCCAACGGTCCTGGGATGACGTTAGCTAAAGCTATAATAGGCGAGCCTCACAAACTATGTGGCTGAAAAGCTCAAAGCACTCAGCAAAGAGTCTAGGCGTGCGAAAGCACAAGAGCTTCTGGAGTTTGCCATCAGCCCCAAAGCTGATGGAGTTTCGGCTTGCGTGGCGCTTAGTGGAGACTATACGGATTTCCATCACGACATGCCTGACACCAAGGTCCTCGAGGTGTTGCTTGCTAATGGAGCAAGCCCGCGTGTGGATAGGAGGGTTTGGGTCAACGCAGTCAAAGCAGGAAAGTTATACTTTGCGCAGCAGAGCATGGCCGTCTCACACTTATTGCAGAGTCGCACAAGCACACTTCTGATGCTCAACAGGCAGAGATGGGTTACCGCAATAAAGGCGCTTCTGCTACACGGAGCAGATCCGCATATCAGTATCGAGATACGTCGCGGTTCTGGCGAAAGTCGATCCACCGAGGAGAGGAGCGCCATAGAGATCATTATTGCCATGCTTGATGGGGAGCCAGACTTCGCTCTAGAGTTGCGAGAGTTGCAGGCACTTGTATATCCGGGATCACGACAGAGTATGAGGTCAGGCTATGCAATTCGTTGATGGAGTCATGGGATTGAACCGGCCAGATGACGATTCTCGCGACGAAGATAGAAGCTTGAAACCAAGTGTTTTCTTTTGTTGTTATCTCTACGAGGAAAACAGCTCGGAAATATAGTAAACTAGCTCGAGTATAATTGATTATTATCCATCTAGTAAAACTAATACAGCAAGATATACATGGACGTTGCATGACAATCGTGTAAGACACTTAGTCAGAGTCTTGGAGTATAACTGAGAATACCCCACAAGCAGCTAACAGATATGTTCTTCCGCCAATAGTCTCTCTTTCGGGAAAGCTCCGCAGAGATGAATCGGGGGAATACATCCGCCAAGACGAACACTGTGGGGATGTTCATAAAGCGGCGCCTCGGCTGAATGCAACGCTTTCGGTGTGCAATACGGCGAGATATACGAAAGCAGGACAGTCGGGAGCGTAGCCCCGAGAGAGTCCCTATGGATCCCGGAATTTGCTAATCGAATACCACGCACGCCATTTCTCACATATAATACGACTCTACTGCCATACTGCTCAAAATACTATAAAAACCCCAGGCTGCCAATGCGGGGACTATACTTCGTGGAGGCATAACTTGGCGCGATTCCAGCAAGAACTCAGCCCTTGAATACCGCGAACGGTGTTTTATGGAGTCATAAAAGTCCAAGAACCAACACGAAAATGCGTGCCTCTACCTTTTGTGCCGCATACGCAGCGTCGCTGCTGCAGCAGCTGGCATCTGCACGGCCAGCTCGAGACTGCGCCGGGGCGGCGGGCAAACCGCCGGCATTCTTCCTGGCGGGCGACTCGACAACGGCACACGACGGGGGCTGGGGTGACGGCCTCCTAGCGACGCTCCGGGGTCCCGAGGCGTGGGGAGTCAACATCGGGCAGAGCGGCGCGACGACAGTATCGTATGTGCATGGCGGCAACTGGACCAACATCACGGCGCACTTGCGGGAGTACGCCGCGACTTATGACAGCTACGTTACCATCAGCGTGAGCCTTTCCTTTGTTTTATTCGCATTGGCCGTCGATTAATTGCTCGCAGTTTGGACACAACGACCAGAAACCGGCCAACAACGTGCCGTTTGACCAGTATCAAGCCAACCTGATCAAGTTCGCCGAGGAGGTCAAGTCCCTAGGCGGGACACCCGTGAGTCCACGCCGGTAGAATGTATTTCTCAACTACAGCTGACCGGACCTTGACAGCTGCTGACTTCATCGCTCACCCGGCGCGTGTTCGAGTCGGAACACAACGCCACGGACTCGCTGCACAACGAGCGTCTCGCGGCTATCAAGGCCGCCAACGTCACCGGCTCCCCCATCATCGATCTCAACGCCGCCAGTCTGAAGTACGTCAACACCATTGGCGAGGACGCTGCGCAGGCCTATAATTGGGGACCCACGGACCGGACCCACTTGAACCCTTGGGGAACTGTGGTGTTTGGCCGGATGGTGGCTGACCTGATCGTGAGAGAGCTCCCGTGCCTGGAGAGTTGGATAACGCCGAATGAGACGCTTAGTTATCAGATCTGGAATGGCCTGCCGGCGTAGTGCCAATGACGGTAGACATGAACAAGATGACTTGGCTATGTGGATGGAGTGAAAATAATCATAATATTTATTTGTGTTCTTGTTTCGGGTTATCAACCCGTAAAGCCATTACTGGTTATAAAATATGCTAATTCCTTAGAGTTGTACCCGTGATAGGATCAGCTCATTACGGATCAAGTCCGCACATCGAATATTGTCTGGCCGAAGAATTTCAGCACGGTATTACCTGAGCATCTTCTGAACCACCATGTTCCCCTCGTTCCTCGATTGGGCGGTGTCATAGAGGGCTTGGATATCAGCCTTCCATTGGTCCTCGTTTGGCCGAAGAATTCGGCGATCATATGTCAACACTTTGCAGCAAGTATCAGCATTTTGATTTTTTTTCGGCAAGAGCAGCGACAGCAATATTGGTATGGAGGTATGGAGAATACTTACATCCGTTAACTTCGCCCTCCACATCTGTAGTCTGAGTCCAAATGGCCCCACTGCATGCGTAGAACTCCACTTGCTCACGAAGCTCATCTAGTAGTCTGTGAGCCCGGTAGTTATAGGCGTCAAGGTCGGCATCAAGTTCGTAGGTCTGATTGAGCTCTAGGATTGCCTGTTCAACCTTCCAAAGACTATTTATCACCCATAGTAAGCCACTGTTGCCCGGTAGTGAACGTGCAAGTTAGAACAGGACGGAGATCGAAATACTGACTGTTCAATGGAGACGTTGTGTCCAATACCTCCAAACTCGCCTTGGATGGCTATTCTGCTGGGATCCCATGGGCTTGATTGGATGCTGTAGAAGGGCGAGCCACATTGCGGGTTGGCGTAATGGTGGTTATCCTGTAAGCCATGGTTAGCTCGTGACTGGAGCAACTAAGTAACAAGAGGCCTTACAGAGTAGTCGCCGTAGCCATGGTCAAACCATCCACTCGTCGCATCGACTAGTCTAGTGGGGTCCAATTCACGTGCCCTGGCCGTAAGGCCTTCCTCTGGATAGGTGCCATTGTTGAGGAGTTGGCCCCATCCTTCATTGTAAACCACCTGCGATAGTCAGCTAACAGGGCTTAAGTTTAGGTCTGAGAGGTTGAGAGCATACCCATGTGTAGATGCTGGGGTATGACTTGTGCTGGTTGATAAGGATATCGAACTGTCGTTCGAATTCAGCTTGCTGCGCGGCATTTGGCTTCACATTTCCACTGGCTTGGAGAGACGGCATATCCTGGATAAGAAGCAGACCGAGTTCATCGCAGGCTCGGTAGAACAATGCAGGTTCAACCTTGATCTGAACATAGAAAAACAGCATCAGCAACAGTGTCGGCCATCCCCAAGCGTAGACTCACGTGTTTCCTCAACATGTTCATGCCGAGACCCTTCAAGACCTTCAGGTCGTACACCATAGCTTCCACGCTTGGCGGAGTATACAAACCATCCGGCCAGAAACCCTGGTCGAGGGTCCCGAAGTGGAACGAAAACTCCCCATTGATCAATGGTCGCTCAATGCCGTTGACCTTGCCTCTGGAAACTGTCCGAAACCCTGTGTAGCTCGTTACCTCGTCCGACCCGGTCTTGATTGTGATGTTGTACAACGTGGGCTTTTCCGGAGACCATAGTTCGGGCGAGTCGACTACAAAATCGAAAGGTGCATTTGGGGGAGCATCGTGCGACGCCACGACGTCGCCGTCCGCGCTGATGACCGAGACAGACACAGTCTCGGGGTATCCAGCAGAACTGTTGACGCTTACGGTCATGTTGACTTTCCGACGGTCCAGGTCAGTTCATGCAACCCAAAACGTATGCAGTTCGCGGACTGGGACACTAACCTTGACCGTCCATGCCGGCAGCAATCTCCACACCGCTGATGTAAGTGCTGGGCACCCACTCCATCCAGACGGTCTGCCAAAGTCCGGTGCATGAACGATAGAAGATGTGGCTGGGAGTTCTCGTCTGTTTTCCAATTGGAATGTTTACGCCTGGCGTATCCGTGGGATCGTAGACGAAAACATGGCTGTCGTGCAACGTTCATGTTAGGGCCGGAGAGACCTGTATTTGGACAAACAACAAGGAAGGACGTACAGCTTATTGGTGCCATTTACACTTAGGTAGTCGGTGGCATCGACGCTGAAATGCCAATATCCTCCTCTGTTGAACCCTGCTTGCCTACCGTTAATGAAAATGGTGGCCTCATAATCGACCGCCTCGAAGTTGAGTATGATCCGGCCATCTTGCTTGGACCAATCGGGCGGCACGGTAAAGTCTCTGGCGAACCACGAATACGTCTGATTAAGAAGCTGAACGCCCGAGAGACCACTCTCCAAGCAGGAGGGGACCAGGACGTCCTGTGTGAGGGTTTCGTTGAGCGGTGGCATGGCACCCTCGCCTGCACCAGCAGCCCTCCATTTCCACACCCCGTTCAGATTCTGCCACGTTGGGCGCTGGAGAAGAGGTCTCGGGTATTCCGGCCAGGGGTTTGTCCCGACCTTGTAGGTCCAGTCTGTGTCTAACGGAGGAGTCTGGACTTCGTAGGCAAGCGAATGGGCCCCGAGGAGGGCGGGCATCAGCCCAAGGACTGTGTTCAGACGCATATCTGCTTGCTAGGCAATCCCCGAGAGAATGGTCGATGCGTTCCCGAGAGACGAGAAGTGATGCTTTTCTATTCAAGAGAGCTGCGCTGCTCCGGTCTTACAGGCCGTGGTATTGATGAAGGAGCGTCTCGCCTGTAAGGGAGGGTAACAGGATAGAATGCCAACGCTGCAGAGACCTCACGAGGACGATCAGGGTCTCCAAAAGAAGAGAGCGACAGAAACGCAAAAGGGGACCCGTGCAAGTTATAGAGGTCAGAAGACCGACGCGGGCAGCTCGGGTGCGAAAGCAAGACACGGATCATGGACGCTGGTCAGCCGGCACGTCTGCCGTAGCTTCCATCGGTGGCCGGCTCCCCTCCCTGCAAGTCGCGCTGTTGAGGGGATCCTTGGTGCCTTGGAAGGCACTCCCGGCCCCTTGGCGAGGATGGCCTCCCTGCACAACATTGCTGGGACTGCAGGAAAAAGAGGATCGTGTTGCTGGCGCTGCGCAGCGTGCTTGCATGTGTCTGGATAGCTCGCGGGCTTGGAATCGGCTCACGAGGCATAGCAATCTGGAATAGGCATGGGTGGCGGTTGGGGTAAGTGTGGAGAAGCTTGGTTCGGCCAAGCCTTAGCCATGATGCGGTGACCTCGAGGCTAGAGGCACACATAGGCACACATAGGCACAGATGGCCATCTACTGGCCCAGGGGTAGCCCGGCATGCCACCCCCCATGTTGCCGCACAGAAGCACTGCCTGCCGAACATGATGACTTGTTCTGCGGCCGTAGAACCTAGTTTAGGCATGCTGGATTATCGCGTGGTCTTCTGTAGCACCCGTCTAGCGCGGCATTGGCCGAACCTATATACTGCAAGTGGTGTGCAACCGGGACGCACCAGAGAGCGAGCGCGAGAACTATGGGATTGATCGAGATAGCGCACTGGCCTGGCCGGCTCTAACTATTGCCCAGTGATTTGATAGTGCGAGGAGGCTCTTCGGTGGTTTCTTTCTGGGTTCTCCTCACAGGGGCAGTTGGAGAAAGGCGGGATTGCCCAATAACACGGCTTCCACTCAGCAATAGATCTCATCTCGAACAGATGAGGATCACCGCTGTCAAGAACAGGTGTGATGGTCCTTGCAGCTTTGCATCCGGTCGATATCAGCTGGGGTTGTTATAGCACCGTACCTAGATTCCTGACGCCCAATCGTGCCGTGTACCACGGCCAGGAGTCGAATGATACACAACTTGCTTTCCCCAGACAGATGTATGGTGCCATCGTCCTGGCACGCACGCATCTCAAGGGAGTCACCTGGCAGGCTTCTGCGTTAGCCCCTCTTGGGTTGCAATGGAGGAGAGATCATTGTGATCGGCTTCGCAAACGACCACTGTCGTCGACATGGGAAAGAGGCACAGCGGGAGCTGGAAAGCAGGCTTTGTCGAGCGAGGGAGCATGCTCGGCCACTTGGGTCCGAGCGCATGCACAGGCAGTTCTGCTTTACTGGGGCGCTCGACGCAGGCCGATGTCATGGACCGAGAGACCAGAGAAATTAGAAAAGGCGCGAACTGCGACCAGACTGGAGGAGAAGACTTGAGCGGAAATTAATGACGCGCGACACGATATCCTGCGTCTGCAGTCAGCAAGCCAGCAAAGAGCAGGCGTATCATTATACCGTACCCACTGGTGTCGTCCCACTTTCGGGACGAATCTCCCTGCCCCCAGGTGCCTTGCACACAGTAGGTAAGGCCTGAGGGGCTCTGGGGGGCCCGGAGGGGCTTGTTTCTTTGGTGGCTTGCTTCCCGCACCTTGGCCCCTGTGGGGACGGTGACGATCATGGATCCAGTGGATATAGTGCGGGGAAGCTGCGGAGAATTTTCTTTTTGGCTCTACTATTCACCGTCTTATCGTGAATCCTGGTAGTTTACTGCAGTTAAACGAAAGCCACGGCGTAGCACCGCGTGTGAAATGCCGCGACTGGAAACAAAGCCACAACTGTTGGAGGAGACGTCTGTGAAGCCGTGGCTTGCACTTTGCGCCATGCCATCCAGATATTTGATTAATTGAACACCAGCTCACTCGCCAGCAGTGGGTGCCTAGGACGAGATGCAACGTTGGATATGTAGAGCTACGTATTGTACACACATGCATACTATCTATCAGGCTAGCCTGTCCTTGGTTGCCGAAGCTCGCATGCCCCCCGATCCATGCCTTGCTTCCACTCCCACAGCCCACGGGCACCAATTGGCTGCACCGCCTCCGTAAGATTACCATCGTGCTTGAATGTTTATGCCCCCAAGTCCAATATGACTTCAACGTTACGGGACGGAAGCGCCTTGACGTGCAGCGCACCGACAAGTCGCTAGTGTCATGGTTCGGACGATTTCCGGATCGTAATTTGCGCCTCGCCTTTCCCAGTCCCTGAACGGCATGCGCAACCTAAGATTTCATCATAATCCAGGGGTAA
Source organism: Neoarthrinium moseri (assembly GCF_022829205.1). NCBI lineage: Eukaryota > Fungi > Ascomycota > Sordariomycetes > Amphisphaeriales > Apiosporaceae > Neoarthrinium > Neoarthrinium moseri. The sequence goes on from NW_026055143.1 coordinate 27,650, forward strand.
AACGAACCACTTCCACGGCCTCGTTGCGTTGTTTCAACTTCCTGCCTCGACGAATCGATCGCAATCATCGCTAAGGCGACGCGTACATTCAATTGTGGTTCCGAGTCCGCCCTTATCGACCAACTACCTCAGTTAGGTAGGTATACACTCCTTGCTTCAAGACACGCGGCTCCGCTGCCACTCCATGGCTGCCCTGTTTCCCTCGAGTGGAGGTTTGATATAAGCTCGGCGTGACATTTGATGCAACATGCAAACTGCCGGGAAACCTGTCCGACGTACTGATAGTTCTCGTGGGCATGGGTAATAAACTTTGTTTGATTTCGTATCGCTTTGTGCAGTTTATAGTGCACAGCTGGCTGTGGCGCTGTCTCCACGCCAATCCCAAATAAACATGTGACGCCTCTTGTAGCGATAATCAGCCAAGCAATCCAATATTTCTAAGGCACCAATGACAGATGTCGACTTCGTGTATCACAGCCCATCTAGCATCTAGTAGATCTGCACCTAGCTCCAAAGGTATTCATCCGCCACGATGCCCGCCTGTGCTCATCAAAGTGATCTTCTGCTTCTTCTTCTTCTTCCCACCACCACCTCCTCCTCCGCCGCCGCCACCGCCTGGCGTTGCCGGTCCTGAGCTGGCCCCGTCAATCTTGAATGCTTCCAGTTGGAGCGCAACCTCGGCAGGCCCAAGGAAATCATCATCCCTCAGCCAGCCGTCGTTTGTGTTTGCCTCTGAAACCGGCCCAAGGTCGGGAGAGGCTGCCAACACTCGGGTTCCCCACACAGTCTTGGAAGTAGACGGACTTGTGGACATGTCGGCTAGCTGTTCGAACCCGGGCCGCGGGTTCGGGGGTGTTGTGCTGGGTGCGGACCCTAATGGCTGAAAATCATCCGAGTTGATCGCCGGGACGGCATCCAGGTGAATGTCGTTTGCCTGGTCGAAGTGTCGACGCGCACCACGGCCAATGGCTGCAGCCTCAAGCCGCTCTGCCTGTACCCGCTCTCTTTCTTCTTGTGCCTCCTTGTCTCGATGTGACTTCCGACGCTTCTCTAATTCCTTGGAGAACGTCTCGAGTACTTCGGCGGGAACAATGTCTGTCCAATCGCACTCGACAAAACTGACCACGCATCCGTGTGGGAGGTGAGCAAGGTACTTGGTCCGCCTCCTCATGGTGTCGTCGACGACATGGCCGGTCGAGATGTGTTCGACGCGCGGCAAGAGCGTCGAGGGAAAATTAGAGTAGTCGCCGAATTTCGTCTTCAGGATGCGGATGTCGAGTGGCGACAGGTAAAGATGCGGGGGAGCCGTATAAAAATGGAATGGGTGGCCTGCCGGCTGCTTGGCCTTGGCAAGCCCAGTAGCCGGCGTTGTGTCAGTATCGACGTCTGTCTTCTGGTCTCTAACCTTGTCTTTGGCCGTGGTGATGGCCTTGATGGCCCTCGCCGTCCAGTCGCCGTCTTCTGCCCCGAACTGTATCTCGTCTTTGGTGGCCTGGGTCCGAAGATCGTCGATCTCTCGCTCGTACTCGCTGATCATGTAATCTCTGGTGCCCTTCATAATGCGGGCGTAGTCCATTACGTTTGCTGCAAAGTGCCAGGGCACCTCTTCTCCGACGTTGACGGGGTCTGTACCGCCCTCCTTTGGCAGAGCCAGGGTCGAGCTCGAGTCTCGTACCATAAGCCGCAATACTACATCGTCGCCCGGACCGGGCAAGGGGTTCTCTTGACCGGCGTAAAACCGCACAGGGCGAGTCTCGGCCATCTTGAACGAGTCCTCGCATATTGGGCACTTCTTCCATCGGGCCTCCTTTCTGGAGCTCGGTTCGTCATCGCTTGTTGAATTCATGAATCGTAACAGGCACGATAGGCAGAAGATGTGGCCGCACCGAGCCATGCGCGGGGCGACTGGGTCGGACAGGCAGATTGGGCACGATGTCGATTGTGACTCGGTCGACGCCACGACCTGCTGTACGTCGTTCCAATCGAGATGCTTATCGGCGTCGCTCGCCTGGGCCGTGTAGTCGTTTTCGGGCGCCACAACGAATCGGTAGTTGGCATGGACAAACTTGGCCTTGTCGACGGGGTGGTAGCCGGAGCCGGGCCCCCAAGTCGGGTGCCGTCGAGCAGATCTTCCGTGACCGTGGCCGTGTCCATGCCCGTAGTCGTGCGAGTGGCGTAACGGGGCCGAGTAGTTGAGTAGGTGGGTGATCGAAGTCTGGCCCCTCCGGCTCGAAGCGTTTCTCATAGCCCTCTGGTGGTGCTGCAGCGTCAGTGTCAAGGTCCAGACTGGCCGGGTTGCAGTCGGCTTACCAGTTCAGCCATGGCGTCATCGTCATCCAGCCGGCTGTCTCGCAGTGGCCTTCGCTTGTCCTTGTGCTGCTTCCGGGCTGCCTGCCCCTTTCTGGGAGCGGTATAGGACAGGGCCGGACTCGAGATGCCGGATCGACGCGAACTGGAATCGAAATTCGGCGACGGGATGGGGACAGATTGTGACGGGGTGAAGTTGGATGCCGATGCCGATAGGGCTTTGCCTCCCAAGCCTTGCGGCGTCGAGCTCATGATGGCCAGGGCAGCCTCAAATGCGAAAGAGTCGTCTGCTGTGTCGTACCAGCCGTCCTGAGGATGGACTGATGACCGGACGTCACCAGGCGGAGCCGGTGGCCAATGCCTTCACGGAAGAGGGTCTGCAGGCTCAGTTTCGCAGGTCGGCAAGGAACCCGTCGATGCAGTTCCGCCAAACGAGCAAGATCCTGATAAAACTGTAGGTATAATTTCTGAGTGAAGGGGTCCAAGGTGGACGGACCCCGAAGAGTTATCGGGAGACAAGGCGAGGCGGAGGAGGGGGACGGATTCGACACGCCAGAAGAGTCACCAATCCACCAGCGGGGCAAATTGGAAGAGCTGGTCTGGTGGCCAGGACGTAAGACGTGGAGCGTGGGACGTGGGACGGGGGGACGTGATGCCACTCGTCGACTCGATTCGCGGACGCCGGGGCTTGGCTTGGCGGCAAGATCCGATACCACCGAAGTCAGCTGACTTGCCCGTGATCTGGGTTTCCAATCTTCGCCCGGGAGACCCTTAACTTGAGTATCTGGATAGCCAAAGCAGATTCCACGTACACATCGCCATCATGTCTGTATCCTTCCCCGGGATATCTCTCTCGAGGCGGCCAAGTCGGTTGGCTTGGACTGTTATCCTTGCCAACTGCTGGGAATCTGACGTACATGGGTACCCGCAGCCAGTGATAAATGGGCCGCCGTATGTCAGAACAATCTGGCTACCTAACTTGCAGTGCGTAAGGACAGTAGCCCTCGACCTAACCCGCGAGATACTGCATTGAGAAGATATCCGATCACCTACGCTTCCCAGACCGATGCCTCACTGAACTGGGTCTTGCGCACTTTCTTTGAAGCAAATTCCGGTACGCTTTGACTGTTACCTACACGTTGGCCACTTCCGCCTGTCTGTGTCTGTTTGTCAACGATCTATTATAGCGCAAGCGCCCAAGTACATAGGTAAGTACGTATCATGAAGTCTTAAATACCCGCCGGTGCTACCCAAAAACCTCAATCATGAAATGATACTCAATCTTGGTGCCATCCGCTCGTCCCCTGGCTGACAGCATCCGGCACCGATCCGCCAGGATCTCACCCACGACCGGAGCTCCACAGAAGAAAACGCCTACTTTCAGTGCTTTGCTCCGCACTCCCTCCCCCTTTTCCGAATCCATGGCCCTCGCGGCCTTCAAGCCCTTCATTTCCTCGTAATGTTGGTCCAGGATAACCTCGAAGTCGGGGCGCCCGAAGTGTGTAGCGTTCATCAACCCCGTCAGCGGCGACTCTGGGTGTTCGGGCGTGCGGTGCATCTCCAGCAGCCATCGGTACACATGGGTAGCGATGTTCTTCCGCTTCTGCGTCACGTGGGTGTAGATGTTGATGGCCAGGTGGCAGTCTGCGTCCTCCTGTTGGTGCCGTGCTTGGGATCGGGAGACCGCATTCAGCAATTCAGAAAACCACAGTAGATAGTTGCGGGAGCGTACCATCCAGTGGAAGTCAACGCGGCGATAGTCTGAGGGAAGGGCCAAAGGGTCATTAGACGAGGCTTGGGTCTGCAGGTTACGCATGGTTGACGGGTCTGAGGTGGAGCTATCAGAACGGGCTGAATCTTGTAGAGCCGTATTTCCGTCCTGGGTGGTTCCAGCTCCCATGGATATCTTCCTCTCACCAGGGCCAGTCGCAATCCCGCTGGACGAATCGGGGCCGCCGTGAAGCCTATCTTCTTTCGCCTGGAGGTCCATCAGAATTCCAGAGAAAGGCGTGACTCCGATTCCGGCTCCAACGATTATGGTATGATCGAAATCAGAAAAGCGCTGGGCTGGTGCGCCAAATGGCCCATTGATTCCGATATCAATCTGTGCCGTCGCATTCTCACGTCCCAAGGTTTTCAGCCTCGATGTCCAGCTGCCCTCGACCTTGATATGCAACCACATCTCTCTTCCGACGCACCCAGACACGGTAAATGGATGCCATTGGAAAAAGCTTATACTCGGAACCTGCAGGAACACGTATTGCCCGGCTTCGTACTTCCAAATCCTCTCGCTGGGGATTGTCGCCTTGATCTCAAGAGTTTGGTCATCTAGTATTGATAATGTCGCTGGTATGCGATGAAACCCAAGTGTTACACGAGTGACTCTCTCAACCAGAATGAGCAATGTTGGAAAGGCAAGAAAGTATCCAAGCATTGGCCACTGCAGCAGTGCTGCTGTTCCATGGGCCGCCAGCAGTCCGATAATCGGGTACATGAGGAGATGGCCCAGCTGAAAAACTTCGTAATTCCATTTCCTAACATGAGGAATGCTGAGTAGTGACAAGGTGTAGAAGAGACCCAGAGCAACAATACCTGTAGAGCCCGGGAGCGATGCGACATAGTCCCGGTATGGACGAGGGACCATGTCAGGGCCTATCACATTGGCTACAGCGTCCTCATTCTCCGGCCTGCTACCCCATACGAATGAGCCTCCGAGATGGCCTATAGCGTGCAAGGTTGCTAAAACGATGGCAACTATTGAAATCCGAATATGAAACTTCTGTGACAGGTCAAAGTTGATAAATCGTGAGATGCGGTACGAGCGCCTCATGAAGGTCGAAAAGTATCTACTCAGAAATAAAAGGTTAATCATCAAATAGGCCTGTAAGCTTGGGATCCTGGAGACGTACCTGGACATGCTGAGAAGCAGGAAGAAAATGGTTGGGTAGAGCGCCCCAGCACAGGTCTTGGCCAGAACGACACCCCAGCCGAACGCTGCACGGTACTGAGTACCGGTGACGTACTTGACAAGCTGCCAGATCCCAAAGGCAAGTTGCAGGCTTACCACCAGGGCTATGAACATGATATCCGGGCCCCGGACGGCCCAGTAGGCGCGGACGCGGCGCCAGATGCTCATCGACCGGAGCAGCTCGTCTTCCCGGTGCTGATCCTCTGCGTCCTGCTTCAGGGAGGGGATCTTCCACTCCCGCACCCGCGCCACGAACTCAGACCGTGGGATGCGCTGGGCATCTGACCCGATGATGCTGCGCAGGAAATGGTGTCGAGCCTCGTCGTCCCTGCTGTCATGGTGCAAGTGATGCGGCTGTGCGCGAGGAGCGATCTCGTCGTGCACGAGATCCAGCCTGTGCTCTACTTCGCCATAGTCGATAAATCCGTCGCCATTCTTGTCCAACTCCTTCACGAAAGATTCGATCTCACTGTCATCCAGATAGCGGGTATTGAAGTTCATTTTGCCTAGAGATCACTGGCAAAACAGAACCTACACTCAACAGACAGACCTCGAATGCTGTCATGGCGATTGCGACTATCCGTTGGTGGTGTAAGGCTTTAGACTAGCTTTTATGTAGACAAAGTAGTTGGAACAGTCGGTTGCGTCACTATCAAACCATTAGCATTGGGGCTCGGATGGCCAAGACGACTGGGCGTGCTGGCACGGAACTCTAAGCGATAGGCTGCGTGCATCTCTGGCTTATTAGTCTTAGCTTAGGCGTGCTACGCTAAGTCTATCAATCGCTCGTTTTGCACTTATCTACATCAGCCAAGTATTCAACAGGATTAAAGGCCAGGCCAAGGCTGACATGCTAGCTGTGCCAAGTATAGTCCACAATTGTACTGCCGTATAGCCGGTTAGGCGCAGTTCTATTCTCACCATGAACGTGGATTAAGAACTCAAGTATAAATGACTAGCCATTGAAAGATCGGATAGGATAAGTCGGACACCAAGTCCCTAACCCCAGTCTCTCGTGACCCGCCACGCAACACTTCAAAACCAACCACCATCTCCAAAAAAAAATCATATCCACATAACCCGTTAGAAGTGCAAAAAACATACAACACCAGGTATTCGCTGGTGGTCACCCACCCAACTACTAATCTGGCGCTTCCGAGTTTATCTATGGGAGAGCGGACGGGATCCCGAGTTCTCTAGGAGCTATGGTCGTATGTGTTGGTCATGCGGTATATCCAGTCTGATATCCACAACCACCCCAGGAACCACCACCCTCTCTAGCACGGGACAGCAGCGAGTTCCAAATGGGCAGCATATATAGTTTTTGATTTCTTTATAAGGGATACGCCCGTTGTCGAGAGATATGGAACAATCGACCCAGCCTTCCATCGAATTTCTCATCGCTCTCAGAACCACCTTGGATGATGAAACCATCGCCTATGCTTGTGCTCTCAGTTTCGACAGCCTCTCCTTCGTGTAACTCACCATTTTTTCCTCGTTCCAGATCCCTGTGACACTCGGGTGCTTGGACACTTCCCTTGCCCATTTGTCAAAGTTGGGCGCCTTTGCAGCCAAGTCATCCAGGCTGATCGGCTGGAGGCCGTGCTCCGGGCGGGCAAAGGTATAGAGCCGGAGCACGAAGGAGCCCGTCAACACCTGTCCGACGAGTATAGTCAGCTTCCGGTTCTCGCTAGCGTAGCCCGGTGAACGGGGCCTGGGGCCGGCTACTCACCTCAGCCTGGGTCAACTTGCTTGAGCCGCCGAAGAAGGGGGCGGCGTCGGCTAGCAGGGGATCGAGCTCCTTGGCCACGGTGTTGACAAACTCGATACCGGCTGCCGTGCGCTCCTCTTCAAGCTTGCCAAACGATGTCTTGAAGTAGTGCGGGGCCGCCTTGGAAAAGTACGTGTCGACGAAGAAGGCAATCTTGGCACGGACTAGTGGCCCGTTGGCGTCCGTGGAAGCCGGAATCAGATGAGAAGGGAAAGCGTCCGCGAGGAAGTTGGCCACGATAGCCGACTCGGTGATGATCTCGCCGTTGTAGGAGATCGATGGGACCAGTCCTCGCGGGTTGATCTTCAGGTACTCGGGAGTCCGGGGAACGCTGAGATCAATGATTTCTTCCTCAAAAGGGATGTTCAATTCAGCTAATGCAATATGGACACGATGAGCCCCTGCGACGCAAAAGTTAGTCTCTTGATGCCTTCTGTATGTAGGCAGGCAGGCTTCGCCGATGTACTGACATGGGCATCCGTGGTTAGTATAGAGCTTGAGCTTCGGGGTTGAAGTCGTCATGGTGATGCCCTGCGGTGTTATAAAAGCTGTAGTGGGGTGCTGTCAAGGGGTTTTACTATCTGTATAGCTTTTGAGATCTGAGATATTTAGGAACGGATGAAACTGTTGTGCTGAAATGTTTATCGACGATAGTCCCCTCTGATCTTTAACAACACCAGGGCTATCTTCCGAGGTGGGGCAAGTATTGCGACATCATTGGACCGCATCACCACATTTCTAATACATCCGCGACCGGATAGATAATGGGCCGAGCTGAAGATTCGGATAAGCGCGGCCCCACGCTCGATTAGATGTCCGTCGGAAGAGTTGGGAGAACGGTACCGGGTGGGTAATCAACAACGTTGATGACGATGTTATACTCTGTAGGATTTCGGACTTAAGTTGCTGCGCGTTTGTCAGCCGCGTGTTTGCGCGGAGGTTCGTTAACGGGCGAGTGTCTATCCAAAACGGGTAGTACAGTGAGCCGGGAACTTTTAGAACGGTGCTATTATTGCTCTTGCTGTGGGTCCTTACAAAAGCTGGACGGCGCCAAGTCCTACTCCTTCGATGATTATATATCTAGTATGTCAACTGCACATTTTACATGAAGTACCCCTGTGGCCAGCGACCTCTTATGATTCTCCAACAATTTTTATTTTATTCGTAGCAGGACCTTGCCGGTTATACTTTGTCCGTTCCAGTGGCTTGACTGAAAAGTACACGGTATTGAGCATTAGCGCTTGACACTACGCAAAATCTTGTGCCTAGTATGGCACAGCATCTTTCCATACTGGGAGTTGTCTAAGATTCTCCTCATCAAATCTTACTCTCCCTTTCTCATCAAGCCACGCTCCATAGTCTGTTGTTGCAATATCAGCCTCCGAGTTGGCCTGGATCTCCTTCTTGCTCAGCCCTGCGTCGTCGGATGGAAGCCATATCTTTGGCGTCTTAGAAGTAAGGCTCGGGTTTGCATAGGCCGTTTCCAGGTCCTCATCTTTATACTTAGGCTCGTCCAAGTCCGAATATTTGAGGTAGCCCCTCATAATATTGTGCGAAGTGTAAATGTGCGGCTCGAAGAATCGGGCGAATGGATCAAGAAGCTGCTGCGGGATGTGTGCGCCTCTCCCTATCTGCTGTAAACGTGATCGCTCACGAGCCTCGTCCAAGCTAGCCTCCCCCTCCTCCGCCGCCAGGAGCGGCTCGGCCTCGTCGTTCCCCTCAGAGAGTAGTCTGGCAGGGAGGCGGTCCTCCAGTGGATTCAGATACCGATTCATAACATGATTGTAGATAATGGTGCCGATAAAAAGCACGCCCATCAGAATCGACGGTCCAGTTGCTTTGCGGAGACCCATCAATCCGATCAGTGCCAGCTCTCCCACATACACACCGGTTAATATCTGTGACAATGAGCGAGTATAGCACCTTCCCTTGGTCTCCAGCTTGGGCTGTATGACGAAAAATAAGTTGTGACGATAACTGGCATAGAAAAGTGTGAGGCCGACACAAGCCAGCCCTAGGACGAGGGGCGATATGCATGCATATGCCAGAGCGATAATGACGAAATTGGTGAACTTTGGATACACCTTGCCCCAACTGATACCTTTGAGACTGGTATACTGGCTGTACTTCTTTCTGGGTGTGTTGTTCACAGTCCTGTCGAAAAAATAATATTGGAAAAGATCGGAGTAGTTAAGAACATTCTTCGCTGACGAGCCCAAACCTTGCAAGATGAAGTACGTCAAGTAGAATTTCGAAGACTTCGGCAAGTTTTTAGCCAAAGTCAACGGAATCTGGTGAGGCTGCGAAATGATTTCAGGGATAAATGCAGTGGCGGAAGAGGAGAGCGCCGTAACCAGGAAGATCTGAATGACTTGGAACAGAAAGTACCAGTTCTGGACTTGTAATTCAGCAGTTACGGTTGTCGGCTCTCCGGACTTTTTGGCGATGTCTGCTTAATGTTAGTTTTATAACATCATATAGTGGGAAACCTCTTACATCTCATGAATATTGGTACGTAAGAGGAAAGCAAACTTGTGATCAATGGTGGCAACAAGCCCGTCATTAGGCCGAGAATAGGATCGGGCAGGTTTTGTATCCAACGCAACCATTCAAAGTTGTCACTCAGGTAATTGACATTCGAGATCGATCCAACGAAGGCTGATATAAAGGACCAGAAGAATATGAGAAGCGCGATGATCACATTCGCTGCGGACTTTCGGGATATTCGAATCGCATGTGGGATGGCGAGATTATTCCAGATGACCTCCTTGGGAGGAACGCCGATGAGCCTGGATGGTATGGAGATGTTCGGTGGCTTCATTATGTGTGAGGTGGTGTTTCCCTTGTATGCTCGCTGAGCTGCTGCTTGAGACTCATACTCAACAAAGACTGCACTGCGGTTATGATGAATATCTGCTGTGCAGGACTGTCGGTTTTCTTCGACTTTCCTAGCAGCCTCTTGCAACCCATGGCGTAGATGATCAATTGCATCAGTTCTTTTGCCAAAAACGTAGTAGTCTTTGTGGATTGGACGGAGCTCTGTAATGGCGTCCTCGGAAAGGATAGCATCGGAACCTTGCTTCTTGGCCATTCTAGCCCTTTTTCTATTCACCTTTCTCAAGTATGAGACCTCTGTGGACTCAAGCTTGTTAGCTGTCGAGTCTCGGGTGCTGACAAGAACGTTCAGCTTTCCTGTGTCCGTTATGACCCATTGTCTTCGTGCCTCTTGGCCATAGTTGAGGTGCAGGTCACCGTCCAGGGGGGCAACCTTTGGTGGGTCAAGGTACAGCACGGTACGCGAGGAAAGCCTCGAGGCATTGGCTTTCGATAGTTCCCATGCTTGCCGCAGTCCGACCAGCCATAGCCTTTCCCGAGCAACGAGGAACATAACAAAGGCATAGACAACCCAGGCAACAATGACATGAGCCCATAGTCTCGATTGATCACTAACGTTCCCGAAGCCGAGCTTATCCAGCTGAGAAGCTCGCCCGCCGCCAGTGGCATTCACCGGAAACAGGATTGGCCAGGTTATGCATGACCCCACGAAACAGATGAAGATCAGTGTCCTCATAAACCGTAAAAATAGATAGCCATCCAGGGAAGAGTGCTCCAGGATGAATTTGTCGTCTAGCTTGGCTAAGGCTCTGATCCAGTCGATATGCGAAGTACTGGCGGACGGAGTTCGGTGTCTACGTCTGTCAGTCACAGTCACAGTCAACGCACAGGTTGGTGGAGGGGGTGGGTCTACTTTTCGGGAACCAGATCAATGTACGTCCGAGGAGAGTAGATTCTTCGAAACGGCTTTCGGATCACAACGAAGATCACCATGAACAAGACTGCCGTGACGAATGATGGTATAAAAGCTGCCACAACAGCTGGTAGCGATGCTGCATTTGCCTGCATTGCGCATCAGAAACATCATGTAGATTGATACCAGCGTTGTTGGGCGTTCAGAGACGGAGAACTCACACTGACGTCATCGCTGCTTGCAGCATGCGACGCGGACGACTGCTGTGCATCCCATGCACTCCCATGAGAGAGGACTATCTGTGAATCCATCACGGTCTTAAGATGAAGTCGTCTAGAGAGAGGCCATGAGAGTACGGTTATCTCGCCGCCAATGCTCTAATACATGTAAGGTTGATGCCGGAGGTAAGTTGTTGGGGAAGAGACGGACGTGTCACGTCACCGAGTTCCAGGGTTAGCAGCCCCACCATTCTGCATGCAGTACGCCACGGTACCTAAGACAGGTACGATGTTAGAAAATATCGCTTTCGCATTTAGTGGTAAATAGCTGGGAAGAAAAAGAATGCTCGAAAGCGGCTTGGAAGCCTAAAGGTTGATCTAGAGCCAAGCACTGATTAAACCTACGGCAGTAAAACTTTCACCAATTGCAGGGCGGCCAAGCTCCTACAGAGCGTCCCGGTGCAACGACCGTCGCCTGCGCATTAGGAAATGCATCGATGGCACACAGCTCGCCCACGCGACGCAGTCTTTAACGGAGGTCACGGGTGTTGGCTGTCCCTGAACCGCGAAGTTCGGGATCCTCACACCACCCAAACCGGCACGTCTTTTGGTCATGAATATACAAGAGGAAGAACGAATTGAGTACGCACCCCTGGGGAGTGACTTCTTTTGCCGATGGGATAACTTGGCCCCAGAGCAGCAGACACATTACGAAGCACGATTCAAGGCGCTCCGGCTGGCAGCCTGGGACGAATGGGATGAGAAACAGCGCAACAGGGGCTTGGGTCGAGGATGATACTCAATATCAAGTGTATCAGACCATGTAAAGATATCAAATTCTTTCGTCGTGTCTACGGCATCAATCATCTGACTGAGCTGGTTTAAATCACCAGCGTCCGCCGCGTCTAGTCTCCAACTGAAAAAAATACTGTCGTGAAAGGAAAACATGTTCCTTGATTAACGTTGTTTAGGTTCCGCTGCACAAACTGGAAATCCGCCACTACTTGAAGTCTCAGTTTAGAGTACCCAGCAAGCAAGGCGTTCCAGCGGACCTGGGCCCAAAAACACTGTACCTCGCCGAGGCGCATAGCCGACCACAACATCGCAAAGTTGCACACACATGCCAAATGTGTTCTAAAAAGTTTCATCCAGGCGTCTGACAGCAGACCGGTTATGTCGATTTTGTACTCGAAGCGGTAGGCTGCCTCAAAGCCTTTGTGAAAGCCTTGACTTTGTTAACATTGATGGCGCATTCTAAACTCAGAGTAGTCAAATACCGCTATGGCTCCATGGAAGAAACCACAGCAGGCTTTTAGAGTAGTATTTGAAAAGCCTTGAAAGATGGCTTTCATAATGTTCCGTCGGTGAAGTATGGAGGTGGCCAGCTGATTGTACTTACTTGTTTCCCGTTTCTGAGTGAAAACGCCGACGCCTAGACTCATCAAGTGTTCGTAGAGCGGGTGGAGAATGTCCAAAGCTATGATCTACGTATTCTAGGACGACTTTGTGTTTGATTGGTTCCCACCTGCGCAACCGGACATTCCAACCACGGACGAAAGTGGGATCTGTACCGACCAGGCGACACTGAATGCGTTCATATGTGTTGAACTCAATACGAGTGTGTACTCGACGCCATTCAAGAACTCGGACTTGAGTCAATGCCGAGTAGTACATGTCATGATCGTTACGTTACAGCAAGATCGCGCAGGCCTGCGTAATGGGCAAGATTTTAAGATGCTCGCGTAGTGGACTTTATATCGTGCTCTTGACTAACTACCTATTATCGCAGCGTATGATATGACCTTTGATGGAAAACCTTATGTTTCAACTCCAGCTCGTGGATCGACGCCTTCAGAGAAAGTCCCATGTGCCCTCGCATCCTTGATGGCCTCTCTTTTTGATGCCTGCTCAGCCTTCTTCCTATACGGCAGTTAGTACGGATTGCCCACGGATGTCAATTCTCCCCAATTGACGGGCGGTCAAGCATATACGCACCTGTCGAGGTCGCTCGCTAGATCCGGCTGCGATCCGCTGGCACCCGGCTTTCTATCAACAGTATCCGCGACATCACCTTCACCAGGTGCTCGCATCTGTTCACCCTCCAACTCTTGGTTGCGGCCGACTTGCTCTGCCGTTCTCCCAAATTGCTCCTCACCAGGGGGTGCGCCCCTGATTCCGCGAGCCAGGCTGGTAGGCGTTGCCTCCTGCACTACAGATGCCTGAGAGGTGGGAAGGCGCTGTTCAACACGGCCGCCATGAGTATGATTTTGAGCGGAACGCTGCTCTGCTGGGTTTGAGGTCACTACGTTCCCCTCTGTGGTGTATGCAGTTGCCTTTGAAGGCTGAGCTGGCCCTGTCGGCTCCATTCTGTGTTGATGGTCGGATTCGATAGTGATGAAATGGAAGGCGACTGGGAGTTAAAAAATCGTATTGTATCTAGAAACAACAGGTATTTTGGTTGGCCTGGGCCAAATGATGCAGAAGCCCGTTGCAGTTTGTCTGGATACAAACACTGTCGTCATACTTGCACCCGTACGCTAGTGAACTCATTTAGCGCGACCACTTTGACTCATGACGTCTCCCATTTCGTTGATGGGGACGCCAACATTAATCAAGTCGGTCTCATTTCTTCGACAGGCCTAATTGAACTCTTGAGGGTTATTTTTCGCACGTAAGGAGGTATTCACCAATATGAGACGGCTGCATGCGCAGTATCACCAATCCACGTGCACAATTCGACGGAATAGAAAGTAGTGCATCCACCCAAATGTTACAGTAGTATCAATTCCGCGATCAGGCAAGCGTAGGATCGTAGTAACCTGGCTTCATAAGTGAGGTATCGGGTTCAGTTGAAGTGATCGATGAACCGGGGCTATCGAACAACCTAGCTGCCAGGGGTGGTTGAACTCTAACCTACCCTTGGGGCTTTACGTTACCACTTTGGGGCAGTAAAGGCTAAAGTATTTGGACGTAAGATTCGTAGCCAAATCTCCTCTTCTGTCCTGCAGATTTTGCAGGTGGTTCTGTTGACTCTTTGAGACCAATCGCAGCTTGGCTAGCAATTGGTTACCGACCAATGTGGCGATTCGTTCAAACTATTGAAGGAATCTTGCCACTCGATACTGTCTGTGTTCTGGAACAGGAGAAGTATTTGATCGCAGGTCTAGCATGAAACGGGCAGTGTTGGCCCGGAAATGAGTCATGTGTTTGCTATGAGTTACTTTAGATGACCGGATGCGATTGGGCCGCAACACCCATTTGAACGCAATCAAACCCTTGAGAGCAGCATATCACCACCGAAGTTGCGCGAATCTCTGATGTCCTAGCCTTAGAAGGAGAGCAAGCGGGCAATAAGCAATATAATGAATGGCTAAAATCTCCAATGAGCTCATGATATTATTAATGACTTTCAGAAGCTCTGCATCATGTTTTCTGTTCCTGACCTCTATATGAACACCCGATACTTAAACTGCTACAGTGACGACAGACGCCTCCGATACCCGCTAGGCACGAATCCCTTCAAGCACAGCCTCGAATGCGGCATCAATTGCCGCGGCCCCAGCCTCGCCGCCGTTAGGGCTTTCCTTGCCATTAAAGGTACAGCCAAGGTTATAAGGTGGGTCGGAGGAAGATCTGTACGCATGACTGACCCTTGCGGCGGTGCACGCCTCACTGGTGTGGAATGTGAGTGCGACCCCATGGTTCTTTGGTGTATTGTAGTACTTGTGCTCCGTTGGTGCGCAGCCGTTGAGGTTGAGATGATTCCACATGCGGTTGGCTTTGACGCCGGAGTTGGGAACGACCAAGTACCAGTATTGCACGACAGGGTCGTTGGTAACGTGCTCCCATGTGTTCTCACAGCTGGCGGTGTTGGCGTCCATTCGCGCCACCAGTTCAGTCTCATTAAAAGACGGGGCAGGAGCTGCAGCTACAAGAATGTTGGTGCCGAGAAGTATCGTTGTGATGGCGGCGATGGTTGATTGAGATACCATGGTTGCGATGGGTTTCCAGGTAAGATTGAATATCGCTGAAATAAATCTACTTGGAGCAAATTTCCTGCAAAGTGACTACTGCAAATGCTGGGGATTGAGCCAGAGGCTAGTGTTTGGAGCTGAAGTCTGATTGTATAACCTGAAAGATGTCTATACATTCTCTTGGCAAGGTCTTGGCAAAATAGCTGCCTACTTATAGTCTTGCCATGGTCGGCTCTCATGCCTTGCTTCACACATAGCGTTATGACCGGCCATTCGAGTATTCTAATTATAGAAGATTGAAATGCGCAGCGCGTATAAGCAGTCTAGCGCGCCTACAGACGCGCCAGGGATACCAAGAAGCAGGCAGCAATTCGGCGCCAAATGCAAAGTTGATTGTAAGCGACGGAGCTGATGCTAAGACTCTTCTGGGATAGTGATCCTGAATGTGCCGCTTGGCAGAAGAAGCATTGTAAATACCTACTTGGGTTTCCTGGTTGAACAGTCGCCGCAGCAAAGTATCTCAACATCAATGAGGGTAAGCGATGATTCGATGGGACGTGGCGGAGCTCAATTCCCAAATAAGGAGAGCTCTGATTGGTCTGATCATACCTGGGAACAAGGGTGTTTGGGAACATTTGGTAAGGCTAAGCCTTGATTATTCTTTGCCCGTTGCACAGCCTGTTTGCCTCCATTCACCGAGATGGCTCATTTACACGGTTTGTGCATAATCGCCCAAAAAAGGGGTAAATTTGCTGTGTATTGGAAATTGTGGACTCGTTCATGATAATTTTACCGCTATCGCTCCAACACTGTCACTAAAGATGAACGACCATAATTTGCAGCCAGAATGTCTCCGGACAGCCCACGCCCTACTTAGCATAAGGCTGACGGGGTGGATGGGCCACTCATGCAAATGGATCTCATCCAAGCCGAAAACTCCGCGGAGACTTCACCAAAAAAGGATCACAGAATTTCGCTAACCCCGTAACCCTCGAACTTCGTTCAACTCCGGTCAACAACCCCGACAGGATACTATGGAGCGCGACGATGAATAGGGAATTTTCCCTGAAAATGGCAACTATTTATACTCATTGACGTCGGCGGTTACTAAGTCTGAGTTAGGTATGTTTTGACACACCGACCGGTTCCTTGGAAATTAACATGCCCGGCCACCATCAG
This sequence comes from Neoarthrinium moseri, assembly GCF_022829205.1. NCBI lineage: Eukaryota > Fungi > Ascomycota > Sordariomycetes > Amphisphaeriales > Apiosporaceae > Neoarthrinium > Neoarthrinium moseri. The sequence continues at coordinate 43,815 of NW_026055143.1, forward strand.
AGCCAACAGCCTTTCGCAGCCAATGACAGGACCCAATCGCCGGTCCCGATCGACGGTGTCGAGTCCGGGCTCGAATCACAATACTCTCAACCGACGGCTTTCTTGCCTCTTGCGGATGCTGCCGCAGTCTCGGAGCGCAAGGCTGGTCACGAGCATGACGCCTATCCAACGGACCGGGCCCTCATCGCCATCCTAGGGGCCGTCGCCGTGTCATTTTTCCTTGTCTTCCTCGATATGGCCATCATGTCCACGGTAGCGCCAGCAATCACAACCCAGTTCGACGCGCTCACTGACGTTGGCTGGTATGCCAGCGCCTACCAGCTGACCAGCGCCGCCTGCACGCCCATGACTGGCAAGATCTACAGCTACTTTAACATTCGATGGTCCTTCCTAGTCTTCTTCCTGATCCTTGAGGTAGGCTCCGCCCTGAGCGGCGCCGCCACCTCGTCCAACATGTTCATCGTGGGGCGTGCCATCGCCGGCATTGGATCTGCGGGTCTCTTCACCGGCATGATGACCATTGTGGCCAATGTGCTCCCCCTGCACAAGCGGCCGGCCATTCTAGGAGCCATCATGGGCCTTGGGCAGCTCGGCATCGCGGGCGGACCCCTCATCGGCGGAGGCTTCACCTCCAACATCCATGCTACCTGGAGGTGGTGCTTCTACCTCAACCTCTGCCTCTTCCCCGTCGTCACCGTCGCCTTCCTCCTCAACACCATCCCAGAGGCCGAGGTGAAGCCGCACTGGCGGACCGTTCTCGGCACGGCCGTCAAGTCGCTGGACCTCGTTGGCTTCATGCTCATCAGCGGGGGCGTGCTTATGTTCCTCTTGGGGCTGCAGTACGGCGGCAACAAGTTCGCATGGGATAGCTCTGTCGTTATCGGGTTGATCGCCGGGGGGGCTGTCACCTTCTTGCTGTTTCTCGCCTGGGAATACCACGAAGGTGACTCCGCCATGGTGCCGTGGGCCATGCTCCGGAGCCGCATCATCTGCTCAGCCTCCATAACGAATTTCTTCAACTATGGCGTCATGCTCGTGGCCGACTACTACCTTGCCATATACTTCCAGTCCGTTCTGAATGACACCCCGCTGGAGAGCGGGATCCATATGCTGCCCACCACACTCGGCATGCTCCTATCCATGGTAACGGCCGGCGGCCTCACACAGTCTACGGGCTACTATCTCCCCATGGCAATTATAGGCCCGTGTATTTCGGCCGTCGGATACGGGCTCTTATCGACCCTTTCTCCTACGACGCCCACAGCTCGCTGGATCGGCTATCAGATCTTGTACGGCGTTGGCAGCGTGTTTGGAAACAGCAGTGTAAGACTTCACGTCCTTCTCCATGAAGCTCAAGCAAGGTACAGGGCTGGACCCGATGCTGACATGACAACCCAATCAAACAGGCCTATATGGCGGTGCAGAATCTCGTCCCATTGCACCAAGTGCCCCAGGCAATGGCCATCGTCTTGACTGTGCAAACCTTCGGCAGCTCCGTCTGGCTTATCATCGCCAACGTCATCTTCAACAACAGCCTTCACGATCTGTTGCAGGGGAACGCGTCCGTGATCGGCCTGGCGCCTGAATACATCATGGGTGCGGGCGCCCGCGGCGTGCACGGCCTAGGCCTCTCGGGGCCGGCGCTGCAGGCGCTGCTGGAGTCGTATGCTACGAGCGTGGATCGTGTCATGTATCTGGGTGTGGGTATGGCAGCAGGAGCACTTGTCTTTTGCTGGGGCTTAGGTTGGCATAATATTCTCGAGATCAAGAAGAAGGAAGCGTTGAGGGATAAGAGGGAAGCCGAAGTGGTTGATGAGGGACAAGGTGCTGCGAAAAAAGGCACTGTCTAAGCGCGTTGCCGGATGGGCATGATTGGCGCCCTGGCACTCGGTCGAAAGGTTAGGTGTTTCGGGCCACAATTGTATGTTGAAAGACGCCAGGGCGCCTCAATGATGTTGAATACCTTCTCTTCTCCTTTTGCATCATCGCCTTAGAGTTCAGACTCGGGCGGGGCTTAATCTTAAACGGTCAATGTTATAAGAACTTTAAACAGCCATTATGGTTACGAAAGAGGCCACCAATCACGTCTGTAGACCGACTCTCCCTTGCCTCTCGTGTCTCTTCTTCGGTCCCTTTCTAGTATTGTTTTCTTGTGCTAAACGATAAGCAACACGAGGGCCAAGCGGATAAGACTGACAAAGGTGGAAAGATCATGCGGAGGTTATGTAGGAAGTTAGAGGGAGTAGAGGGATCTCGGGAGGATCAGGGCTTTTGAGAGAACTAGACCTTTTGAACTACTCCCAGCCCGGCTTGGACGGACCAGAGAAACTCACCAACAGCCACGCACAAACAAGCCACACAACGGAGAACGAGGCGCTCGTCTCCCGCCACAGATTAGCAGTGCGGTGTATTTTATATATAACTATACCACTTATAATGTAAAACTGGCAGTATAATCTATTGTGCCGGCCGAACCACTTACATCTTAAAACGCAAAAAGAAGACAGGGGGTAACTCAGATGCCTAGAGGAGCACCTAAGAAACCTTATTCTTCAGCTTAAATCCTACTCTCGTTCCGATGAATTCGCTCTTTCCTCCCTTCACGAAATCGGCAGCAATAAAGTCCAAGGGATCCTCCACAGAAGTTGCGTAGCCAGCCGCCTGGCTCAAGATATTCAAATAAGGCCCGATCAGCGGTACCCACTGAAGAGTGTCCCGCCACTCCGGGGGCGAGTCGGCCCTGGCGAACACATTGGCCGCCGAGCAGTCGTCTGGTGCAGGAATTTGGGCCTCCTTGTGCTTGGGACTCAGTTGAGAGGCACAAAATAGCGACCAGGCAATGTTCTCCTTTTCTTGCTTCTGGATGAGGGCCAGATTTTCCCTGTGCTCGGGAAACATGGGCATGTAGTCGCCAATCAGGCGTGTCGGGATGGCGCTGTCCAGCATGGGAAACCCAGACATTAGCCAGGCGCGTATTGCGGCCCCGCGGCGCTCATGTCGGGCTTCCACAATGGCTGCGATGACGGTGGCAAAGATGATGTTGTACTCGCGGGTCTTGGAGCAGCCCCACGGCTGCGCCAGGCCAGCGGCGTGAAAGACGGCATCGCAGTCATGGGCGAGGATGGCATTCTTCAACGCGGACTTGTCCGTGACCGACCCGGTGACCACGCCAGCCAAAACAGCTCGCTTCTCCGGCGTGAGCTAAGCAGGCGAGCGAACATAAGCTACGACAGTGTGACCGTGCTTGATCAGGGCAGGCAACGCACGGCTGCCGACATTCCCGGTAGCACCAAGCAAAAGCACCTTCATGGTCGTTTAGATGTAGTTTTGTAGAAATGGTATGTGCTGCATTGGGAGATTGCATCTCGAAATCGGGCTACTAATACTTCCTCGGCCTCGAAATCCCCGCGGAATTTTCGGGAGACAATCCGTGCGTGACGCATCGCCGCCTCTGGCCAGGACCTACAGAAATCGGGTTCAAGTATCGGTCCGGAACTGTACGGAGTTACAGAGTTACGGAGAATTCCAATCCATACGCCCTGGAAAGTCTGTACGGCATGGTATCAAGTTCCCGTTGTCACTACTTCAGCTGTGACACCTTGCCTGAACAGGTAGTGCTACCACACTCTTTTTATTTGTAGTCATAGAGAAGCAAACGGCCCAGAATCAGCCGATTTCTCAGTACATCCGCCCTCGCCCTGAAAACTGCGCTAGGGGAGTTTACCCAGGGGTGTGTTGTATAATATAATTTTTTTTCTTGCACATGGCCAGTTCCGGCGTCAGGCGTTGACTGAAGGAACACCGTCGAGACCAGCAATTTGGCCACCTCCGAAGCGTACTGAAATGGGATCTAACATTAAGCACAGGGCCAATATTACAGTACCCATTTTCATCTATGTTCATCTTCATTTAGATGTGTAGTTAGTCGCGGTGTTTGTCTTATGATAGGGTGCTTCATTTGGTGCCAGAATATCATGGGTAAGTGCCTAGGCGTCACAGTTGCTTATATAAGCTTACATGATAACTCCAGTAGTGATGCCTGTAGTGCGTTCTTACCACAACAAGATATATTTCACCAATCGCCAGTTCGCTTCGCTCTATATAACAATATTCCTAGCATATATCTTTTTCTATGAGCCCGGGCATGCCTGTGTTCCAGTCGATGGAAGGTGGGACTTGAAGACAGCTCAAGGATGAATATCCTGCATAATTTCATCAAAAATAGCACTTTCCCAATGCAAATTGTCCTGGCCATAGTCTGATGTCAGCCATTCGAAATCGTTGAAGCTCTCATCTGTCGACATATTCATGGTCCCTCGACTCCCTTCATTATCGCTGTTATAGGTATTGGTTGGCCAATCCCTCTCCTTACCTACCGTCATGGCGACGATCTCATGCCATTTCTCGACTCTGGCCTTCTTCATTTTCAAATGTTCTGCAGCAAGGTCCCATGTATCGTTCTCCCAGTCCACACCTTGCGCCGCAGCCATCTCCTCCTTTGCAGCCTCGAAACGAGCTGCCATGATGTCTAAGATACCGCAAATACCAATCTGAAGATCGGGCTGCGCTATGACCTGGGACCTGAGCGTATTGAGAATCTGGGCGGACACGACTTGAGTGGATGCTGAGGCTGGAGGTCTCGACAAGCTCAGATCTGGGCATGAAGGCACACCGCTTAGAGCAGGCGTTGGTTGACAAGGAACGGTGGATCCTTTCTGAGGCACAATGGTGCCGGTATTGAAAAGCTTGACCGCGCTCGGGCCGGCTACTCTGGTCCAGCGAGTGAGCATCATGGCGGCATGGACCAACTGAGCGTAGGCGGGCTGAGGCATGTAGAAGTAGGAACAGACCGGAATGGCAAGCCAATTGTTGAGCCAGGCCTTGAGTGCGGCAGTAAAACGTGAAAAGACGTCGGGTATCAGCACGCCCGAGTGCGAGAGCGAGTCGAAGGACTCTGCGTCCGCATCTGGGAGATGTGAACCTGCCAGTAGAGGCTCAAAGATTCTGAGGTAAGCGCCATTGTAATAGCAAGATAGGAGGTCTGGGCTCTCAAACCACGTTAGCGAAGCACCAGCAATTTTTCAAACAGTTGGGGAATCATACGGTCGGATTTGAGTTTTGGGGGTAGTGCGTTCCGGAGTCTGTCTAGCTCAACTTGAAATGCCTCCAGACGCGCTGTCGTCGGCGCTGCGGGTGAACCTAGCTGTTCGTCCACCGAGGATTCCCTACTGTGGAAGTGGCAAATTTTCTCGGTGAGTCGCTGGATGCGGACCAGCTGTACGGCAAGTTGGTCTGTCTTGTATTCTGCAGCATTTTCAAGTTCTTTAAGGCATTCGTCCAGATATTTGGTGTATTTTGTGACTGCTAACTGTTTCACGACCAGGCCAGCGCTGCCATCAAATAAGTCTTGTCCTTTGTGAAACTGTAATTATATAGGCAGCGCAAGACTCACTTTGAACTCATATACCAGACGCCAAGTAGTGCCCTTATCTCTTCGTTCGTTCTGGACATGGGCTCCTCGGCACGTAGTAAAGGCAGCTGACTCCTCCTTTGTTGAGACTTGGGACATGTACTCAAACCCATGTCTTCTACCAGGCTGACTGCTAGACGGGTTAGATTATTGAACTGCGCATGCGTCATGCAATGGTAGTGATAGGATCCTAGGAAGACCAGAATGCCTTGGAGGAGATCCAACGAGCGCTCAGATCTCATGAGCATGGCATGAGAAAGATATTCCATGACGGCGCGGCTTTGGCCCCTCATCAACCGGAGATGGCGGACGGAAGCCACCATTCTGATTACCTTCATGAGAAATGGACGAGTTGCCTGTAGTTGCCTCGCCGTTGTGCCAGCTGGAATAATGACAAAAGGCAATCGGCTGGACAGCTGATTGCTGTAGATGGATAACAAAGTCTCGTCAGACTCCACGGGAACAAGATCGTCCTTGCCCACTGTCGCCATGCAGGTGCATGTGGGACGCGCGGGCGCGCTAGAGGTGAAGTCATACGGCGGAGTGTGCGGAGCAATGTCTTCCTGGCTTGGTCCGTCTTGAGCTTGGGGTTCGGTACCAATCGAAGATGCAGAATGGCTGTTTGTGAGATACTCTGGACTGCTGTTGAACGAACTGCCGTGTGTAGTTGAGCTTTCTTCCCCTGGCGCCCTTAATGAGCCGGTCGGATTATCGGGTCCTTCTTGCAGCAGAGCCGTTCTCACGTCAAAATTAGCACTAGTCAGTTAGAGTCAACAGAGGGTCCAACATAATGGGTTCAAGATAGTTCATTCATTGAAGTATCGGTTAAAACCCGGACAGGGATGATCGGGTAGCAAGTACGACACTGGTAGAGGCAGTGAAGTCTAAGGACAGATCGTATGCTGACGGGAGGCAGTCGCAAGGAGCCGAGGCGCAAAGAGCCAGGAGAAACGCGTATGACAGAGTATGAACATGTACGCATATGGACTTACGAGGATCTGGCTTGTCTCTTCTTTCTTGGCCCGGGAGTTTGACCCGAGCAGTGTTTCTCTAAGCTTCGGCACCGATCACATGGTAGCCCAGGAGACTGGGTGCGAATACAGCGTGTTTTTGCCGCCGCGCACGGAGCGCAAGCCGCGCCCCATTTGGCGCTGCGGCCCGTCTTTGTCCTGTCCATCTTGATTCGATTCTCCAGCTATTCGTCTTTGCTTTTGCCGCGAGTTTGTGGTGGTTCTAGGAATTTACCGGTTTGTAGAGTGCGCATGCACGCCGCGGAAAGTAAAGGTCGCGTTGGTTCGGGCTTTAGCGGAATTTTTCGACAAAAATTCCGCGGCGCACACGAGACCAGCATGCGCCTATGCCTACCCTAGTAGGTACACAGCCTAAAAGAGGGATACAGCAGCTTATAAAAACCAACCAAATGGGCAGACTGAACACGACGACAGTCAACAAAGTGCATTACTATTCTTCTATCACACATCATAATCCGCCAAAATGTCGCAGCCTTATACGATCTCCCTCTCCTCTCTCAGTCAGCGGGAAGCTGTCGCTGACGCCCTGTACCGAGCCGCCATTGGCTGCGATCATCATGACACGGCCCTCTTCAACTCTGCATGGGCCGGAGAAGACGTTGTTATGGAAATCCACGACGACAACGAAAGAGTCATCCCGAATCTCTCCCTGATCCGCACACACGTTCTTGATAAAGTTGGTCCTATGGATACCACGCACAACATCAGCATGGTCCGTGTGAATGTTGAGGATGGTGCCGATACTGCGACTCTCACTGCTACATCAACGGCACAGCATAGTCCTCCCGGCAAGGGCAGGGATCCAGCCGGGCCAAAGTTCACTGTGGGTGGCGAGTACTCCGTTGAGCTTGTTAAGGGTGAAGCGGGTGTGTGGAAGATTAAGAAATTGGTGTTAAATGTTATATGGACCCAAGGGGATGCTTCATTGATGGGTGGCCCCCCAAAATAGACATTACTACATACGAGACAGAGGGCAGGTGTTTCAGGAAGCGAGCATGGGTTTTCTGTGGCTATATCTGGTCCTCGCCCAATTAGTCGTTCGAAAGAAGCAACACTAGCAAGATTATACCACGCAAGAGGTCTCTCATACGTACCGATACTCTTCCTTTCGCTATGGTAGACATGTCATGCCGTTAATCTAGTTGTAATTTCCATCCTCACTAAGAGTACGGAATCTACCCAAACTATGCTATGAGTATCCCAAACATCCTTCCAACCATTTGGCTGGGCTTTTATTATCACCATTCCCTCCCTACATGTAACTATCCTTTTGAGCCATAGCGAATCTCAAAAAGGACCCTTCTTTTAACGCACGGGATATGCACTTACCAAACACTACATCTCAGAAGCCACAAAGAACCTTTTTTACTGAGCCAGAACAAAAAAATTATGAACTGATAGACAAATATGGTTAAATGGTGGTTATTATGTTTAAGTATCAAAATGACGGTCTGAAATTCAAGCCGTCCTAAGAGCGCGAGAAACGCGGTTAGATGGGCGTGAAGTAACTCAATTATAAAGCCCAAATAAAGGAATGGATTATGAAAGCCCCCAAATATAATTTCAGTGCTCTCCACATGTCTCTACAGAACTTGAAACTCTGAATATAAAGGTAGAGCGTGGCCTATACTTATCCTGTTCTCTGTGAGCGTAGCCCATGTCTGTCCTATGCTCGTGAGCTCTAAGTATGTCCACCCTATGCTCCTCGAACTTGACAAAATAATGGACATGAGCTCGGGTTGGTGAGACGTGGTATAGAACTGTGGCTTGAAAAGTTGTGGCTGTGCTTTTCGCGTTTTATTTATTTAATTTCCCTCTTTTCCGTAGATTTTAATAGACTATCGCACTTTTTGCCTTTATTTTACGACTGTTCGGTTTGGCGACCGTCGATTTATACGTCTATTTTAGGCACACGAACAATGTACGTTCAATTCGTCGATACTGACGAGGAGGACTGCGTTGGCTGAGGTTGTGTTACCTGGTGAATATGGCCCAGGAGCACCACTCCAGTTCAACATAGTGGATGGCGGACATGCATAAGATTCAAACCCCCCGTTTCGCTCAGGGTGCTCACTATTACTCAGATGGTCCACAATCAAGGCCTGGCAAGACCCATGGTAATCTGAGATGTGGCTATATTGTCATGAGTGAGGCCGAGCCAAAGTTGAGCCAGGTCACGTTTCTAAAGAAGTCGTGTGTAATTGAGGCTAACTAGAATTGGGATTAAAGGGAGCGAGTTTTTATTTTGGGGCAGACTCGCGAGTCTCAGACTTATGCTTTTTGTTCGTTTTTATTCCCCTCGCAACCTAAGATTTCACTAGCTTCATTCCTCATGACTATTTCTCAGCTTTCATCGAGTTTACTATATTTGCTGCACATTGCCCCGCCCTACGCCCAAAGACGGCGCCAGCTGTAAGCCCACTGCCCCCAGGATAATTCTGATAGAAGAGACCGCCAACCATTTCGCCGCAACAGAAGACGCCAGGCACGGGTTGACCAGTCAGGTTGGATATCACCCCTGAAGACTCAGCGTCGATAGCAAGTCCTCCAAACGTAAAGGTGACGCCGCATCTGACTTTAACAGCCATATAAGGACTTTCATCTATTGGCAATGCCCAGTTTGACTTTGGAATTCTCAGGTATTTTTGAGAAGATTGTGTGGAAAGGCCATCCTTTATTGTGGGGTCCCACTTTTTGTCGATGTTCTCCTGCTGAAAGAACCTGACAGCGCCATTGTACTCCTTAACTTCCTCAACGAATCGTATCGGATTCTCCAAGCCGACCTTGGCGCAGTTTTCGGCGAGTTCCTCCAAAGTAGAGCCGTGAATCTTCTCCACGATATCATCTCGGTACTCCTCGCTCCGAAGCCAAGGAATCCCTTTTGCATCCCATACTTGAAAGGCTGTACCGCCAGGTTGACCCAGTATTGACTTGCCAAATTTTGCGTACGTATAGTTACGCAGGTCGCTCCCTTCATCGAAAAAGCGTTCTCCTTGAGTGTTTAGGGTAACTCCCAAAGGATAGCCCGATTTCGTAAACTCGTTGGATATTGTTCGGTCACCTGAATGTTGGGGCGAATTCGCGTCCCAAGCAGTTGCATGACATCCCGACCAATGGCCTCCTTGCTTGGCTGAGATGTCCCGCATAGCAATTTCTAGAACCTCACCTGTATTGTACGGTGTCCCCCTAACGTGGGCAAGGTCCCATCCAGGGCCCAGGTACTGCGCTCGCATGCGAGGGTTCGCCTCAAAACCTCCAGCTGCAAGTACAAGTGCTGCAGCTCGAATCTCCACTGTGTCTCCTGTGGCCATTTCGCCCATTAAAGAGGAGAAGCTGCCAGTTGCAGGATCCAATAGTATCTGCTTAGCAGCTATAGAGTGCCACACAGTGACACCCAAACGCTTGCAAGCTGCTTGGTAGTCTTGTATAAGCCCCTTGCCGCCGCTATCCGTTTTAAGACACATGCCACCCCAGAACTTGTATCGCCCATCCACTTTGTATGCCTGCCTGTTGAAACTGAGTTGATATCGGACCCCATGTCCTGACAGCCACTTGACAGTAGCGTTAGAATCGTTTACCAGAATTTCCCCGAGCGATCGATCAAATCGTCCGTCAGTGACCCGGTGAAGATCTCGAATAAAGTCCTCTCGTGTGTACGGATTCAGGTCTATTGACTTGGCAGTGTTGGCGTCCACATTGTTGACCAGTGGTAATACATCCCCGAGCCCAGCGTGCACAGCCCGCATGGCACCTGCTGTGAAATAAGAATTGCCGCCGGCCCAATCTTCCGGACATTTGTCAATAAGCAGCACACGGTTACCCAAGTCAGGACCGAGGGATTCGGCAGCGGATATTGCAGCACTGAACCCTGCATTGCCAGCCCCAACGACCACAATGTCGAAACTGCGGTGAACGCGACAAGAACTTGCAGGTTGGACAGGCATAGTGTCGTGTAGAGGTTTGGAGACAAGGTTGAGCGGGAGTGACCTCCAACCGTGCTTGTTTAGGGCAGGAAAGGCTGGAATCAAGATAGACTATGAAGGATATGTCTTAACTCGAGCGCAATTCAAAAACCTTCTGAATTGAATGAAGCATCAGTTTTGTCTAATGGCCAAGCGACACTGAGCAATTACTAGATACTACGTCATGATTTAAGGATTGGTTCCGTTGTGGAGAAAGGAACTGCAGTGGTCATCATTGCCCCAGAATGGAAGAGCCGCGGGGGATTACCACGGATAGACAAGCTGCAGCTCTTCGGTAGTGCAACAGTCACCACCAATTACCGTACGCTTTCAAAACAACGTTTTGTGCAGGGGTGTGGGGTTTAGTATAGATAGTATCTGGAAACCTCCGCTTAATTTCATCTGGCATTGGCGAATGAGTGCATTTTGACGGAAACCAGAAACCGACTGAGACGTATGGCGCCAAAGATTCCCCACACAGAAAATGGGTGTGTTCATACAGGTTTGGCAAATGATGGTGAGTTGGGGAGTATAAAGCTGGTGGGTGGGTTTGATGCTGATATAACTCCAATGCGTTGTGGTTTCATCGCCTAGTACAAGTACAAGCTCTCATGACCACATCAAATGCAGCCAAGTGTTCTGCGAATATGCTACCACAAAGCAATACTGATGCTCGAACGATTGTCTGGTACCACTTTTGGGTGTTAGTTTTCCCCGACCTACAGGTACCGTGGAATGCAGGGGTGGTTGGGTTATACTTAGGTATGCCCATAGATAAACAGCGGAAGAGTTACGATTGGGCCGCACGGAACATTCGCGCAGCACGCTTAATGATCCTTCGTCGCCGTTGACCTTGTAGCTTCTTTCTATTTGCTGTCACTTTTCTTGTGGCCAATGCATCTACCAACGTCCTGATACAGGCAAGCAAAACAGACCCAAAAAAAGAATTTAAAAACTTCTGAGCGTCTATACCACGTCATTTATATAATTACGGAGGGTAATCTGCGACACAACCTATTTTCACTTTCTTTCTCTCGTCAAATAGCTTACGTCTGTCGAGTCGTTCATCCAATCGGATCAGTGGCATCGCCAAGCATAGCCAAGAATGAGGCTAGAAGCATTGTAGTATTTGCCAAGTGAAATCCCCGCAGCGCCCGATCTAGCCTTTGCCGACAGAGGCAGTTGGCTATGCACGTCAGGGGCACTGGCCTCTCAGCATTAAGGATCGCAGATGAGAAGTCCGGATTTGGAGGCTTGTCCCATCAGTTCGGTGGCTGGTGTCATCTGTCGCGATAGCGAAAGTCTTGGATAATGGAGTGCACACGATTCATTACGGTGTATTTAAACTGTCAAGCGACGCTGTTTATTTGCCCTTAGCGACTCTTGTGCGTGTCAGGGTTCCGAGATACGCGTCGCACTTGAGCAGATTGTTTGCAGGAAGCCACCCGAAGAGCGATTGCTTAAACTCACTCAACTTCGTTGTGCATCTAGCCCAGAGATACTTGCAGCCTCAGTAAACGAGAAACCGGTTCCCCGCCTTCACTCTTCCACGTTCGAGATGAGGTCGGCCGCCGTCATTGCCTCAGCTGCCCTGGCGCTCGCAAGGCATTCTAGCGCAGAGAAGTCAAAATGCAAGGCCTACGTTTCTTCCGAGACCCTACAGGATTTGATCAACATTGAGGATCTCCTTGCTGGGTCTCAGAAATTGCAAGACTTCGCGGATGCGAATGGCGGCACTCGTGTCTTTGGAAGCGGTGGCCACAATGCGACTGTGGATTACATTTTTGACACGCTTTCTGCGCTGGACTACTACGACGTTGTCAAGCAGCCATTTGTTGAACTGTTCTTCACCGGAAGCAGCACCCTTTCTGTCAATGGTGTTGACTCCGAACCCGGCGTCCTGTCCTACAGTCCAGCCGGCACTGCCAAAGCACCTCTGGTAGCCGTATCGAACGTGGGATGTGACCTTGCGGATTTCCCTGCTGAGGTAGAGGGAAATATTGCACTTATTTCAAGGGGTACTTGCTCCTTTGCGATCAAGGCTACCAACGCAAAGACAGCCGGCGCAGCGGCTGCAATCGTGTATAACAATGTGGAGGGGACCGTCAGTGGAACTTTGGGTGCTCCGAGTCCGGATTTCGCCCCAGTGGTTGGAATCACCCTTGAACAGGGCAACACTCTTCTCGCAGCGCTAGCATCAGGCGAGGTCATTGCCGACCTGGTCATTGACACGGTGACAGAGAACAGAACCAACTTCAACGTCATTGCCGAGACGAAGGGTGGCGACGGGAACAACGTTCTTATGTTGGGAGCCCACACCGATTCAGTAGCTGCTGGGCCTGGAATCAACGATGACGGATCTGGTACAATTGGTACCTTGACAGTTGCCGTGGCCCTGTCCAAATTCTCAGTCAAGAACAAGGTTAGATTTGGGTTCTGGGGCGCTGAGGAGTTCGGAAAATTGGGCTCTTACTACTACATCAAGCAACTGAACTCTTCGGACTCTGAGCTGGCCAAGATTCGGGCATACCTCAATTTTGACATGGTAAGTCTACAGAAAACCTCTCGTTCTATTCTGCCCTATTAGTACGACTAACATGTGCTTGTACGTAGATTGCTAGTCCCAACTACAGATACGGTATCTACGATGGAGATGGAAGCTCTTATAATCTCAGCGGCCCTGCTGGATCTGCTGAGCTTGAGAAAACGTTTGAGGACTTCCTTACCAGCAAGAACACCCCATTTGTTGGTGCAGAGTTCACTGGTCGCTCCGATTATGCTGCATTTATTGAAAATGGCATCCCTGCCGGAGGTATTGCCACGGGTGCGGAAGGGCTGAAGACCGAGGCAGAGGCAGCTTTGTTTGGTGGAGAAGCTGGAGTTGCGTACGATGTGAACTACCATCAAGCCGGCGACACCATCGACAACTTGGCATTAGATGCTTACCTACTCATCACTAAAGGCATAGCCGATGCCGTTGCGAAGTATGCCCTGAGCTTCGATACACTTCCTCCTGTTGATCACGCCAAGAGGAGATGGGCAGCGGACAGAGCCCAGCTCTTCAAAAGAGTCACTTCGAACCACGCTCACTCACATTCCGGGCCTTGCGGAGAAACCCAAGATACAATGTAGCTGATTGAGTGCTCCGGGGACAGGGGAAGGGGAGGGGGGAAAAAAAAGTCAATGGACACGACTTACGGACTACGGTACAAAAATCGGAGCGCCTATATTTGAGACTCAAGCTTGGTGAGATAATGTTATTAATAATTCATATTGATTGCACCTTCTTTCTCTGTCTACCAGTTCGTTGGCGAGCGCATTTGATTTGCTCTACGAATTTCGACGTCAATGACCAGCGCGAAACTTTTACTTACCTGACCTTACTGTTGTTTTGGCTCTGAGTATACCGAGTTCTCGATTCAATTTGCTCGAAAGATAACGTAAAGCCACATCGCATCCCTCCAGCCCCTGGCTGGGTGGTCGTCAGTTTTGGGTTGGGACAAAAGCAATGGCTCCTCATTTGAGGGCCAGCAACATGATGTCGCGCATCTTGCTCCGGTCACCAGGGCCAGTCGATCTTGTGAATGATCGCCAGAGGGGTTACGATGGAGAATCTTCGCCATTTTCCCCTACTGACTCGATAATGTTGACGCAGAGATCGGTTGGTAGTTGTCGGCCTTGGACCCGATCTCCTGAACGATCTTATCAAACTAGTTTCGGCTATTTTAGTGTTGAGTGCTTTGCCGAGGGCCAAATGCCAGTGAGGGCTATCCTTACTGGAGGAGACTACGGTTTGTAGTTGATTTGTGGCGCCTGGAAGCTGTTGATCACGGGACCTCGCAATTGACACGTGGGTACAAGCCATATACGTTACCTCCAGTGAATTACAAGGTGGAATTGAATATTTCGGTTGCTTAACGCCGGGTGCCCAAACCACCGACCGGCTGCTGTGGTTATTGTGGTGACAACAAGGTTTAGCGCTTCTGTCTGTCAAGGTTCCAAGAAATTGCTGAAGACGCACCAGCTGGCAAGGCTGCCCGCCAACTATGGGCGGTATAGCGCTTTCTTGACTGGCCCACCAGCTAAAGGGTGGTCTGTCTGGGGAAGGGTGCGCACGCTGTACGCCCTGCCACTAACTAACTAACTAACTACGTGCCACCTGAACACAGGGTCCGTGCCGCTGCAGATAGAAGGACCAGCCCGTTTCAGCCGAGCCAGAGTCTATCCATGACCGTTGGACCAAACTCGTGGCATCCATGAACAGACCCTGCTCATCTTCCAATTGCCGTCGCTACAACACATTGAGTAATGTCAGTCCTCACTGTTGCGGGGTGATGTCAGTAGGGGTCTCCTGATTCCCGTAGGGCGAGGCTCGGATGCACCAATTTCCGCACTATTGAGTTTAGCAGACTAATTGCAGCAGTGATCGTCGTGGAGTGCCGAGGCAGGCAAGAGTTCTCCCCTTTCCGGCCGCGTTCAATGTATTGGCATGCTGTGTGAACACAGCAGCCAGTGTGAGCGCTATCCGCCATTTTAGGTTTGTCTGACATGCGCCGAGAACTGCCATCCCGGTACACGGAAATGGGTCACGATCTGCTAAATGCAAATAAATGTGGAATTACATGCAGCTGATAGGAACGCCTAGGCACTTTCTCCCAAGGCGCTTTTTGTCATTGGTCGCCCTGGGGTGGCGGTCCCCAACGTGGAGATTGTGTCTGTCGATCTGCATACTTCCGCTGATTTATTGGCACCCGAAGACTATGTTTCCTGTATTTCCCTGTCTGCGGGCTCGGAAAACTCGAAAGTTAGGATCCGCTTGAGCCAAGGGTATAAGAGAGGACCATCGCATTGGGGGAGCTGAAGCGGCTGAAGGCGTTGTTCTAGTCTTGGAATCTAATCCGAAACGGTTGAAATTCATCATGATGCTCACACCGAGCCTTCGTGGGTTTGCCATTTTGGCAGCCCTGCTCTCAATGTAAGTCGAAGGATTTCGGTCGCATAGACGTATACAATGTAGAGCCGAGACTGATTCTACACATAAAAAAGTGGCTCTGAAGCCGCACCGCAGCGCCGTCACAACCCGATCCTACCGAAACGTCAGGCATTGGACACAGATTATGACTACGTCGTCGTGGGCTCAGGGCCTGGCGGTGGGCCGACGGCTGCCAACCTTGCAGAGGCTGGATATAAAGGTGATTGACATCACACTTCTTGAAGATGGAGTGTGCGAGACCACTTACTGACAGAAGGTCTCCAGTGTTGCTGATCGACGCCGGAGGTGACTCAGGAGAAGCACCGGTAGAGTCCGTACCTGCGCTTTACCCCTATGCGACCGAGTTCGAAGACACGCAATGGGATTATTACGTGACACGAAGCTCGGACCCAGCCGTAGAGGCCAAGAACCTCGTCACGTCATACAGGCTCGCCAATGGCACTATTTACACTGGCCTTGATCCGCCAGCAGATGCGACACCCATCGGAACTCTGTATCCCAGAGCGGGTACGCTGGGTGGATGTTCGCGGCACAATGCACTGATTACTATCCGGGCATTCGACAGTGATTGGACCACCGTCGCAGATAGAACGGGTGACAAATCATGGAGCGGCAGCACCTTCCAGAAGCTGTTCGAGGCTATGGAGCACTGCAACTACCTCCCTAACTCGATCGTGGGACATGGTTTCAACGGCTGGTTTTGGACGGAACTGACGTCGCTTGTCACTGTGGTTCAGGACTTGAAACTCATTAGCATCATTGTATCAGCTGCGTCGGCACTAGGAAAGGGGTATGTGATCCCATGCACTCTACTCAGTGTTCCTTCTCGAGTTCATTCCTTGGCCAAGGGAATGCGTTTGGCTAATCGTGAACCCTGTATAGAATCACAGGCACTCTGATTGGCACTGTTGGTGGCTTAGCCGAGATCCTTACGCAGGATGTCAATGCTCCCGGCAGCACGATCGCCGTCGGCCCCTATCAAGTCCCTCTTGCTATGAAGAACTCAGTCCGGGGCGGTATCCGAGAACGCCTCCTCGAAATTGCCACGGCCGTCGACGACGATGGAAATAGACGGTACCACCTCGACATCAAGCTTAACACTCTGGTAACCAAAATCCAGTTTGATCAGAGCGGAGATGTGCCGCATGCAACTGGTGTTGAGTACCTCGAGGGACAAAGTCTATATCGAGCGGATCCACGGTGGGAAAGTGCTAGTGTCGTTGGGGAGGGTGTAGTCAAGGCCGCAAAAGAGATCATCATTGCCGGCGGTGCCTTCAATACTCCCCAATTACTGAAATTGAGTGGTGTTGGCCCGAGCGACGAGCTGGCACAACATAACATCCCCGTTGTTGTCAATCTCCCAGGAGTTGGAGCCAACCTTCGAGGTGAGACCCAATTTATAGCTTTCCCAGGACCCGTCGTGTATACTGATGAATACATAGACCACATCGAGGTTTCTGTGATCTCCAAGTCAAACACAAACTTCACGCTTATCAACGGCTGTACCTTCATGCAGGGATATCCTGAGGTCCCAGATCCATGTCTTGAGCGGTACCAGAACGGCCTGACACCGATAGACAAGGGCGTATACGCGACAAACGGTCTCGCCCTCGCTGTGGCACTCCGAACTTCGGCAGCAGACACCGCCGACCCTGACGTGATGACATATGGTGGGCCTGCGAACTTCCCAGGTGAGAAACTTGACTATATCGCAACCCCCGCGGCGATTGTAACGTAGACATTCGGAGCTAACTAAAGTATAGGGTTCTATCCTGGTTGGGCGGACGTGGCACTCGCGGATCACAAGCACTGGGTCTGGGTATCGCTCAAGGCCCTGACCAAGAACCGTGCCGGCACCGTAAAGCTGACCAGTGCGGACCCCCGAGACGTCCCGGCTGTCGCCTTCAACACGTTTGAAGACAGCCTATCGGCCGACCAGGACCTGCAGGCCAGCTACGAGGGCATCAAATTTGCGCGCGATGCTATGGACAAGTTGATCCCTCTCGGAGGAACCTTTGAGGAGGTGCGCCCCGGACGGAAAGAGGCGCCATCGGTAGAAGATGTCAAGGAGTACGTCAAGACTCAGAGTTTCGGTCATCATGCTTGCTGTACAGCAGCCATTGGTGGCGATGACGAGGAGGGTGCAGTTCTGGATTCTGCATTCCGAGTCAGGGGTACGACTGGGTTGCGAGTCGTGGACGCCAGCGCGTTCCCTACGGTGCCGGGCTTCTTCATTGCGCTGCCGACGTACTTGCTTTCTGAGAAGGCAAGTGCAGCTATTCTGCAGGATGCTTGAGCGAAGTGGTGAAGACACAAGTCATGCTGACGACGACGTGCCATGAGATATGATGTCTCCACTGCCGCTGGCTTATACCCACTTGAGGCGCCTGGAGACCCGCACATTAAGTAGTATATAATCAAAACGTAATTGAATTAATTGAATCACACACCAAATTGATTAGCTAACGCATTGGCGTAATATTCAATCAACCATCGCTTTGATTAGGGCTGAGAGCATTCTACCCCATAACTACAATGGTACTAGCAATCTCTTCAATTCCACATCACAGACAGCATTACAGAAATGGAGTCTACAATAACGGCTCAAAATTCCACAAGCCCAAGGGCATAGTGGCAGAGTGGTCTAATGCGTGAGACTAGAATTTAACAGCTATCTCATCTCCTAGGAGGCACAGGTTCAAATCCTGTCTATGTCGTCGCTCTTGCGTTTATTTTTTCTTTTGTTTCCCCATCCGGCGGATAGCTACAATGTATACATACAGAGGTGGCCTGTTCCGTCTTTGATTTTATTCTTCACCATTCTAGTGCATAACCCAAGCTGGACCCGCAAAGTTTTCTTCACATACATTATCTGAGTTCAAAACAACGTGGCTGGAAGTAAGCCTAGTTTTGCAACTCTTTCCTCTATTTATGCTTCGTAAAACATGTACGAGTTATATCTCGTCGAAACAGTCATTCCACCCATCCCACGTCAGCTTGTCCAGGCTGTCTATACCTCGAAATGTGGGATCACGCCCACCTCTTCGACCTTCGCTGCCACCCTTTTACACTCTTCCATGTACGCCTCGTCCTGTCTTGGGATTGAATAGCAGCTGAGAAGCTTTCTTGTCGGTGAAAGCAAGAAAAATGACCTTGAGTGCCTCCTCGTGGTGGTCTCTGCCGCTTGACAGTAATGATAGTTGCGAGACTGAGGCAGGTACAAGATCACCAATGAATGGATTGAGAGTACCCAGACTTTGGCTCCTTGAGCCATTACCGGGTTCTCTCGGTCGGCGTTCAGCTTCAGTGGTATTGCACATTGCGATCTCAAGAGGAAATTCAAGCTTCCGGAGACACCTGAAGCCGCGCATCGATGTCTTCCGGCATAATCGAGCCCGCTAATTTTTGTATGGAGATACAAAGCTCCTCAAGGTAGGTTCCTGCGCCGACGCCTCTGAAGAATGCCCGTCGGCACGATGGTGCAGTTCTTTGAGAGCGAGCACAACTTTTGGAAGAAGATACTAGGCTTGTGCTGTCTTGATACTTGCGACCATCCTATAGTATGCCATCACCATGCACGGATGTGCGTGCAGCGAGGCCAGCGAGATTAGTAAGTCTTACTGGCCTTCTCTAACTGGCTTCCGAATCGAGCGACTAATCAGTTGTCATAGCCGTCGTCATGGCAGGAGCAGTTAGTCCCTATGCAAACCGCCTGAACATCGGGGTAACGCTTGTTGCAACTGGGAATGGTTTTCTACGCAAAGAGATCGCTGCAACATTGACGGCTGCTATGGTGATTCTTGCGCCGGGCTTGCTTGAGCTCAAGGCCCTGGACGGCTACGAACTCGCGCCCATCTGCGACATGATTGATGAGCCTTTGTCTATCATGAATAACCTGAAAGGACATCCAATGTGTCCCGTCGAGCCTCACGTCGGGCACCGATGGCCATATCAACATCGGCCGGCTGAATTAGAGCATTGCAACAGACAGTGCGCTGCGTGCCAGAGGGTCATCGAAATGTGTAATGC
Organism: Neoarthrinium moseri; assembly: GCF_022829205.1. Classification (NCBI taxonomy): domain Eukaryota; kingdom Fungi; phylum Ascomycota; class Sordariomycetes; order Amphisphaeriales; family Apiosporaceae; genus Neoarthrinium; species Neoarthrinium moseri. The sequence continues at coordinate 63,300 of NW_026055143.1, forward strand.
GCGGGCCATCAGGCGTTGCTGTATAGATAGCAGAAGCCAAAGCTGTTCATAGGCGTCTAGGGCATTACAGGGTGACTTTGTAGGTCATTCTGGGTTGTAAATGGTAATACTTGATAAGTAATATAAGAGGATGACAAAGTTCAAAAGGGAATTTAGCCGCAAGAACAAGACCACCAGCTGGTCTCCTACTGCGTTTCTGGAGGCCGTACCCGGAATAGCGACTCAGGATGACGCAATGTGTAAATTTTGATTAAAATTCGTGTGCGTAGTTACATCTCTAACGCAGCCAGAGGCATCCATTCCTGATACCTTACACGATAGCTGAAGTATGCAATCCATGAAACCCAAAGGGAATGGCCCAGTCACATTCGGCGCGACCAAGTTCCTTCATAGTCTTCGCATCTAAACAGACCAGGTAGCTCGTCTTGCCATACCCGTCTAACACCACGCTCAGCAAGACGCCGTCGTCCTCTGCCAGGTCCTCCCTCTCGTCCGGCTTGGATCTCGGCCGAGGAACGAAAATGGCCTCGCCCGGGGTGTGGCCCTGCGGGTTATCCCAGTACAGCGTCTCTCTCGTCTCGAGATCCAATTTCGAGAGGCTATCCATGAGGGTCGAGTGCCCGCGATTCGGCAGGCTGTAGACGTAGCGGTGCTTCCGGGTGGCGTACAGGGGGTTGATCGTGGGCAGTTCACCGACGCGTGGGGCTCTGATCTCAAGCAGCTTCTCAGGCCGTAAGGGCACCCTTTTCTTTTTCGCAGCAGACACTTGTGGTATCTGGAATTTGTACCTCGCAAAACGGGCTTGAGAGTTGCGGTTGCGCATTTCGTCGCCCCAATAGTTCTGTGCCGCGCTTCCGTTGCGTAGAATGACGTCCATCTCAAAGGCCCTTATCACATCTGCCGTTGGATACTCAATCAAGTCGCAGAGAACACTAGTCTCCCCAGAAGTTTGGTCCACTTCCTCGTATGCATTGATGCTGTGAAAGAAGAAACCTGCGGGGCTGTCATAAGAGGCGACTATGCCCCTGTCCGTTCGTCGATCGATGATGAACCACTTGCATATCTGCGACTCATCGAATGGTTCTATCGCGTCAATGATGTTCTTATTCCACGGTATTGACATGCCAAAGCTGCCGAAATGCGAGGATGGTATGGCCAGTATGACATACGATCCTGACAAGAAGAAGGAATGAATATAGGCGGGCTTAAGATTGGGCTGGCTTATCGTAGCAAGAATGTCTGTCGTGCCTGTTGATGCGTTTACTCGGAATACCCGATACGTTGCGTTGTAACCGACTTCCATGTTGTAGTTGAACAGGTCGCCAGTTTCCGGGTCGCGCTGAACATGAGCACAGCTCAAAGGTCCCTTCAGAAGAGGATGGATCTCCTCTTGCGTACTGTTACCGATTGGTTTGAGAGTATCAGGATCCATCTCTTTCATGATCGCATTATCTGTTGTCGCCCACAAATTCCGAGCAGCACTGCGATGGCCTAGGTCGGTGGGATGTTGCGAGGCTGACTTTAAGCCGGGTACATTTGCCTGGACCGTGACACCAACATTCTCAAGGTCGAAATCACGCGTCGAATTGCCCAGGCCTGATCGCCAGGTGGCCATCACTTTGCTAAAGAGTCCCACGCAAGGATCCAAACGCTGGCCGAATGTGATATTTGCTCGACGGCCCTCCTTCCGGATTGCTTTCACTAGGGCTTTATTCTGTCTTTTCGAAGTGTATTTGACAGCCACCGCGCTACCTGAATCGCCGGAAATGGGTATTATCTCGAATTTGTGCGCATGGGCAAAGCCATCGAACCAGTGGGTAGTGCGGTATGTGCCGCGCGGTGTATCGTCCACGTTGTATTGTCCAGGGCCGATCCGGTACAGAGCACCGGCAGCCCACGAAGGGATGGTTCCCTTCAGACGTAGTTCCACAGGACCTGTTACTTCCGTGAGTCCCTCGAACTTGGCGGCCAGTCAGTCAGTGTTGGTTGACGAAGTCGAGCGCAGAGCGGACCAACTTACCCCTGCTTCGTTGGGCCAGTCGTCAGAGTCCAAGGTGAGAAGCTTTTGTACGGCGCGCTCGTAATCCTCGTCTTCATGTTCTCGACCCCTGAGAACAGGGTCAACAGCTGGGCCCATACTGGCCGTGAACCCCGACCGAGCTCGCGGTACAGCCTAGACGCTGCGGTATCACGGGGAATGTGGTGGAAGTTACTCAAGTGCGCTCTGGCAATAAGTTAGTGGGCTTACGTTAGCTGCTGAATAGCTATGATCCAGCAAACCAACTGCTTGTTCCCAAAGGCGTTTGATGGATGCGCTGATGCTGGACGAACTGCACCAACGCGGCCGCGAGGGAAGGGTTTATAACCTTAGCTGAGTGTTGAGCGCCAAGATGATAGCGTTGAGCATTGGTACGTCGAGTATGCTGCAGCTTTTGGGGTGAGCGATAGTCAGATGAGCTTGCATATTCGCTTACTTTTACTGTTCAGCGGACCAATGGTGGCTGGCTGGAGCTTGGAAGGCTGCAGCGCACTAGTTCGAGCGTGCGTCGAACCCAGGAATGAGGAGGATGGGAGGCCGTGGTGATGTACTCAACGTGGGAGGCAAACTGGAAGCCGCCTGATTATTGGTTGCGAGCTGCTGCGTCAACCTTTCATGATTTAATAATCCTTTGACGGCCACTCAGATTCGGAGCTGGTGAATGTACAAGTAGGAGAATTAACATGCTAAGTGTTACCTGCCGATTGGAGCCGGCCAGAGTCGTCATGATTCATCAACAATTTCCTACCTTGGGCAACTGAGTGCTCAATCAAGCACCAGAAAATACATTCATTCCGCCCAACTTCATTGTTAGCTACTTGGCCTACCCGCCAAGGTAACCTAGTTATGTATGGAGTGAGCCGCGCGGCGTCTGTCGCCCTCTAAGTTAGCTTTCCATATCACCTGCCCTCGCACCCGACAGTTCGGCCCACCTGCCACTGAGGTGCATCTAGCATACGTCTCATTCGCCAAGTCCTTTAAGCGAATGCGAGATCCTCGGGCCGTCCTCATATGTCTGAGATGGGCTCTAATCAACAACCTAAAGTTTACCATTCCAAAGACCCAACCATTTGACCAAAATGACAGCGACGCTGGATGGGCTTTTAATTTGTACCAGCGTCGCACGATACCGCTCCAATATGGCCTTGAAACGCCAGGCTGGCTTTCGCGCCCACGCCAGCCACATCCTCGACGACCTGCCTACCCAGCAGAAGACACACCAAACATCTTGACCACTCGCACGATTCCCATCGGCAAGCAAAATACAATCGAGCAGGAGGTTAAAAAATCGTGCTCTCGATCGGGGAATTGAACCCCGGTCTCCAGCGTATTGAAGCTATGATTCAATGACAAGCTGGCATACTGACCACTATACTAATCGAGATGACGGATGAAGGCAACCAATCTTAATGATTGGCTGTTGAAAGACAGGTGTTTATCACGGATATTGAAGCAAGTAAAAGTTTTCGAGCCAAGTGGATCGCAGATGGCCGACCGTGGAAAGACTAGTGGCGAGTCGTTGTCTGTGGATCCTGGCTGCGCAGAAGTGCGGACGGGGACGAGAATATCATACATGGCACCTGCGAATGGAGCGACTGCTGGTCCACCAACGATTAAGAGTGACATTAACAAAGTCTAACTATATTGGTTAGCTGACGCTGGGTCATTAAGTGAGCACTCATCGGAGAAAGACCGTTAAGTTGTTCCTCGGACTGTTCGGTTATTCTTCTATATACAGCCTGCTCCCCAACTCTAGTGCAAGACAGCACAGGCAATTGTCACAGCCCTCCGCAACTTCCTTCTCATGCTAGCCCCTGATACCGCCATTCTTTCATCCAAGGAACCCTGATTTTCGAATATATGGCTACGCTTAGCTATCGTACATGGGACTTGCAAAATATAGCACGGCTAGCCAGCCCCCCTTCCACCCGTATATCTACATGTAGGGGCAAGCTTCTGGTACCCCAGCTCTCTGAATCTGATCGACCGTCATTCGATAAGAAAGGTGGTGTGTGATATAAAACTTTCGAAACGAAGGTGTGGGTATAGTGTAATCAAATCTCATCGCGTCGGCGGTCGTCTGAAGAGCGCTCCTCTTCGTGTCTAAGTGTCATTTTCGTGTGCGTAAAAAGGGGTATTTCATATAGAGGCGATCTCATTGGCGCAAGCGGCATTCAGGTGAGCACCCATTCGCTCCCCCGCTTGACGAACTTGTCAAGCAACAACGCCATATCTGCCAAGACAAAGCGGCAGATGTAGAAGCCAAAAAACTCAGCTGCATGCCTGGTGCAGAGTTCTAACCCAACTTGGGTCTTATCGGCGTGTCTCAATCCTGGGTCCTCGACCTGGCGAGCTATCATGTCTGTTGCATTGTTAGCGTAATAATCGGGGGCAAATCTAACGTGGCATAACATACCGACAGTCTGCGCGGCGTCGAACAAGCGTGCCAGGCTCTGCATGTACCCGGCATAAGGTCCTTCGTACTTGATGGACGTCACGTCACGCTTGACTGGCCGGCTGCTCGGATGAGCCACCATTGGGAGACTGGGAAGGGTCCCAGAACCGGCGCCGAAGATCTCTTTCTCCGCTATCCTTTCGGTAGCACCGCCACTGGTGCTCTTGTTTCCATAGGCGCTGGTCAGATTCGCTGCTGAGCCTTTACTCCTCAGTCTGCGCCAGCTGAAGGACGCCGTTTTGCCGCTTATGCTAGCGCTTCGTGGAACAGGAGGTGTTGGCTCGCTATCTTCTCTTTCGCGGAGGGCACCAGCCCCTTGGATGCCGACCTCGTTGCCAAGCTTCCGGGTCAGGGTCTGCTGTACCTGCTCCAGGATATTTTCCAGGCTCTGCATCTCTTCGAGCACAGCATCGGCATCATTGCTATCCACCCTCGCGAGTTTGAGGAGGGCAGCAGTCAGAAGGTCACACTGCGAGGACTTATCCTCCAGGGCACGCAGCTTGACGCCCTTGACCTTCCACACGTCCCTAGGAATAAAGAGGCGACTCGTAATGTATCCACCGCGCGGGTGAGCAATGCTTTGGTACAAGGCACGCATTAACCAGAAAGGTCGCAACATTGTGTCTGACGGGCAAGGCTCGAGCGGCACAGGAACGTCGGGTCCCTGGAACTGTGCAGGGATAGGCGAGTGCTGTGCCTGGGGGAATGGAGAGTGGAAGTCGGACTCGAACAGATAGAGTCCGCCGAACCCGCCCGTTGCCTTGTTGCCAAAGGTAGATACCAGCGGCGTAGGAAGGGCGGGCACAGACGGGTGCCTCATGGACGAGTTGGTCAAAGACTGGCTGAGCGGGGTGTTGGGGGACAAGTCTGACGTATTGTCGATATTGGAGACAGAAAGTTGGCGGGTCTTTAGTGACTTGAGACTGGAGGATGATTGATTCTTGCGCAGGGCCCCACCAAACGGAGACGGCGAGCCTGTGCGGAAGTGGTCGTTGGGATCATCGGTGTGAGGGGGATTCTGCGGCGGCGTTGGAGGTGCCAATGGAGGAGCAGGACTCACACCCCGCGATGGAGAGCCTGGCACGCGCATAGAGAACGAACCCGGTTTGCCGGTCGTTGCCGAGAGAGCCTGGCGCTGCTGGGCAATGAAGCTGCCCTGTTTCGCAGGCATAGCGGTCGTGGCACCCGAGGGTCCGGCCGCTGCCTGCCCGATCGGGGCTGTCTCGATCTTGAGCTGTTTCGGGTTCTGGCCGGAGAGTCTCCGGCTCCGCACGCCGGAGGGAGTGCCTGGTGGCTGCGGGGGCGGGATCTGCGGCAGAGACTGCGGAGGCGGCGGTAGGGAGGGCGGCGGTTTGGACATTGGTGGTGGCATCTCGGCAACCGATGAAAGAACAGTGGTCGCTGTCGGCGGGCTCGAGCCAATGGAGCTGTGCCATGTCCGTTGCGTGAGGCCACTAGAATCAGATTCGCGTTCCCGCGCGACAGCGTCGGATGTCTTCCGTGGCTGCTGGCCGAAGGAGAAGTTGTTGAGTGCGTAGTCTCTTGTTAGATCTTCAAGCATGCGCTCCTCGTCGTCAGAGTCCGTCCCGTCATAAAAGTGTCCGTTGTTGTAGGTCTGCGAGTCACGGTGGAGCCCGCCGATGGACAATTGCCTTTGTCTCTCCTTCTCCTGCGCTGCTCGAATCACAGCTTCACGCTCGAATTGTGTTTCTCTCTCCGTCTGGCGCACTCGTTCTTTGGCAATCTCGACACGGCGCATGGCATTGGCCACTATATCGTCATCGTCATGTTCGTCGCCATGGTAGGGTTCACCATAGGAATCCATAGGCTCAAATCCTTCGTCATATGCCGCCTCAACAGCTGCATCAAGGGCTGCGTCGAACTCGGCCTCGGTATCGCCGCTAGGGGCGCGGAGATGTTTCCTCTGGGCGCCAAAGGAGGACGACCTGGAACGGATTGATGAGGCGGCTGAGCCTCCCGACTCGTCGATTGGATCAAGCCATGATATAGACTCGTGGCTGGGATTGCGGGCATGTCCATTTAAATTTGTACCTGTGGCTAGCCGTTCCGCGTGCGCGAAGTACTCGTTTCGTGCCGCAGTGTCGGGGGTCATAGGTTTCGCCGGCGAGAGGGGTCGTCGAGGTGATAGCGGCGCGGGCATGAGTTGTCCATTGTCACTCGGTATGGTCAGCGACCCTTCGAAATTCCGGCGCATGGGCGACCTCGAAGAGAACGAAGATTGAAGCGGCAATTGGGCGGGCTCTGCAGTCCTGTCAGTCGTCGGTCTTCCACGGGTCCTAATGGTAGTGCTGTGTGGTTGCGGACCTAGTCTGCGCGTCGTCGTCGGGGATATCTGCTCCTCGTCATCGCTGGCCGGGCGGACTTCGACTCCATTATAGGCTAGACTTTCTGGCCTAGCAGGAAGGGCCTTGCTGCCGGGCTCTCCTTCAACTGGCACCATGCCATCCAGCTCCTCTATCCTGCTTGTATACGTGCGACGCTAGCGTCATAGATTAGTACAGATACATCACGTGGAAATACGATCAGGATTATCTTACGATGGCCTCCAGTTTCTTCTTGTCCTCGTCGCCAGTTGTCCTGGCGAGTACCTGTGCGAGAAGTTCACATGCTTCTGTATAGGACGAGCGAGCGCCTTCGAAATTCTGGGCATTATCGAGCTGGACAGCCGTATTTGCTTTGGCCAGTGCCTTGGAAAGCATTGCCTTCTGTGACGGCTGCTTACTCTTGGCCCTCCCGGAATCCGTACTGCTCTTGGCCGTCGAGGAGCGGCTCCTCGTATGACCCTTCTCAGGCATGGCGGTCTCGCGTGTGACTGTGGCCGCGGGCAGCAGTCCGGGTGTGGTTCCTTGAGTGTTTCCTGCTGAAGCTGGGATTTGGTTGGCTAGTTCATCCCAGAAGTAGTCCTTGGGTTCACCGTTGGCCGCGCTTGAGAAGATCGAGGTCGGTGTACTGGCGGCTGGGCTCGGTCGGTTAAAGATTGGCGAGGGGGCCGTGAGCGAGGTCGACAGCTCGAGCGACGGCAGTGACACGATGGGGGGTAGATTCGGAGGCGGTGGCACCGGCGGGGGTGAATGTGGCCGCGTGCGTGTGCTGGCCGCGGAAGCAGCACGAGGTGATGCTGTGGTTATGCTGGCGGCCGATGGCCTACGCTTTGTGAGTTTCTTGGGCGACTGAAAGGTCGGCTGTGGGGATCCCGTGTTGGGGTTGAGCAGGGCGACCGAATCGACGCTCATGCGCCGGGAGAAGTTGTTGGTAGGTTTGGCCGGTAGCAGCTGCTGCTGCTGGTCGCGATCGACCTGGTGGGAGGCCCGGCTCGACGTGGTGGAGGCCGACCAACGGTTGAGGTTCCGGAAGCTGTCGCTAAGGGCGCCGATGCTACTCCCGCGCGAGTGTGATCTGCGGGGCTGCTGGTTCGCGGGATCGGGGCCTAGGGGTACTGCAGGGTCTTGCTCGGCAATGACATTAAAGTTGAAGTTGGCATTGGCGTCGACAGTGACAGGCGGTGCACGCGCGGGACCTGAACCTAGATGGCGCGGGGGCGGGAGGAGGGACGAGGTCCTGGGCAAGGTTCCGGCGAAGAAGGAGGGCGAGGAGGGGGCCTCTTCGGCGAAGGTCAACGGCTGGTCCTCCGGGGCCCGGGGTTGGTCCTCTGCGATGCTGTCGCCGTTGGTGGTTCTTGACCCCTTTCTGCTGCGAGGGCCGGCTGTCTCGCTTCCGGGACCGGTTGCGCTGAAGCCGACAACACTGCCGTGACCGTGGCCGTGGCCGTACGCTCGACCGCTATACACACCGCCGATGCTGCCCGCTGTGCCGCTTCGGCCGCGGTTGTAGTGGAAGTTGGCGGCGGGGCCCCTGTGGGAGAAGTTGACGGGCGTCGACGAGCGCGAATGCGACACGGACTCGGACCTGGCCAAGGGCGCACCGACACTGACACCGGCGGGCGGGTATCGCGGCGGGTTGTTGTTGTGATGGCGGTTGTTGGTGGAGGGGGCAGTCGAGCGCGGCGGGTAGAGATGCAGGCCGCCGTTGGAGTAGGACGGCTGGGACTGGAACTGCGACTGCGGCTGCGACTGCGACTGCGATTGGGACTGAGAGTGGTGATGGCTCGTGGTGGCACCGCTCAGGATGGTGGCATGTGGTTGTGGCATTCTCCCGCCCAGATGGAGCGTCCCTGATTGACTGGACTGATGCCCGTTGCCGGGTCCCCTCTAGAGTGAGCCGGGCTGGCCACTATCCCAGGCTACCTACCCACTAGCTGGTCCGCCGGAGAGGGCCAGAGGGCCAGAGGGCCTGAGGGGCCCAGGACACACCGCGCTACTACTGGCAAAACTGCCAACCACCAGCGGGGGCCCGGTGATTTGCTGATGCCCAGCGCTGTCCCTCGCGATAGGAGGCTCCGTAATAATAACGTGCACTATGTGCAATCCTGGTTCTTAAGTTGGTGCTCCGTTTTCTGCTTGTCGACGGACGCGTACGTACGGCCGTCGAGGTGAGGGCGGCCCGGGAAGAGGACAGCCTGGTAAAGCTGATACTCCTGACGCCAAGGGGTGCTGGCTGCCGGCGCGCGCCCTGTAGACGTGGACGTGGACGGGGACGGGGACGACGGTATCCGGCTCTAGCGAGGGACAATATCCGTGGCTACGGCCTCCAGCTCGTACCAAACCGCGCTACTAGTGGCCAAGTAATGCGCTCTTGCGACTCGGAGAGAGGAAGACGGAAAGATAGTGGGTAAAATGGTCAAAGTAGCGCGTCTGTGGGCAGCCCTTTCGCCGTCGTCTGCGCCCACCCACTCGCTCGCTCGATCGCTCGGTATGGGATTCAACAGGCGCTGTCGCTGATCGGAGCGGGTTTCCACGGGTCCCTGGGACATCCCACGTGCAGCCTCGAGTGCCGTACTGTCATGTACCCTAGTCTCGTCGATCTGTATCAAGAGAGGTCAGTGGCCCAACGGCGCCGGCTCGAGCAATCGGGGACGCTCGATCTCTGGTTCAGATGCGTTACCTGTGACAATTGACGTGCAGGAATTCAAGATGCTGCCCACGGTCGCTATCTATCCCAATTCCCATCCTCCCTCTGCGCCCAGGTGCGCTGCCCCAGACTCGCCGACAGGGACCGATTCCACTTTGGATGGCTGCTGTACCGCAGTAGTACTCTCTACCTACCCGGCGGGCACTAGCGCGACCGAATCCCTACCATAGGGGTGGTACTGTGTACGGATCAGAATGGCGATAGGTGGTGGACTGGCTAACAGGGTGCCTGGCAAGCCTCCAGGGATGCCAGTTCAACGCTCTTTCGGCGGGACCCCTGAACCCCTGGCCCTACTCGTACTATGTAGTTTGCTTGGTTGGCTGTCGAACGACTAGGTAGACAGCCAGTCCACTTATGAAGCCCGGTGGGTCATTCCTACACTCTATTACAGTTCGCAACGGCTTCAAAGTTCAGGGTGCTTGATTTTTCCTCTCAAAGGAGAAAGAAAACACGAGCTCAGAGACGGCAAGCTACGCTGATGCAAATTTTGGGTTGTGTGCATGCTGCGTGGTGGCTGCAGGTAATCTGTAGAATCCAGGGGTAGACGTGAGGAAAAAAGGGCGACCTGTCCGTCGGGTTCCTGGCCCCTGGCCCTGGCGCCCCTGGGCCCTGCGACCGCATCCTTCTCCATTTTTATCCCATTCTGTGGAAGAAGAAAAGGCATGCTAGCCAACTAGCATCTCGCTATCCGCTACCCCTTTTCTGGATCCCTAGGTACCTGCTGTAGTGCAGTGTCTAACTTATCCATGATCACGAATCACCCATGGTTGCTCGCTCACAAACACGTATCTGCCCTGGGATTCTCGAGGGGTGTTGCTTGCAGTTGACACTCATACGAGTGTATTCGATGGAGCCAATGGCTGTTGGTGTGGGCTATTCGGCGTCCAACGCTGGCTGTGTCCGCCAGTATCATTCGATGACAGGATTTACTCGTAGTGCCAGAGTCGCGTTTACATTACAGAACCACCATCATCTCACCCATCCTCCTAGCCAGCACGGCAACTGAATGCTGTGTTCAAGTGCCGCGACGACTGCGAATCCTTTGCCCCCTTCGGCCTGAACCCCCGTCGGTGATGCATTCCTTCTGCGGAGGGCAGAGCATTGTCCAGGGCTCCAAGCCCAAGATCTTACCATATTAGATACAAGTGTCATGCAGCAAAGGTTTTCTCGGATCCATTCTACGATAGTGCGGTCTAGAATAGCGTCAGGAGAATCAAGTCCGCCATATGGCCGCCATCTTCTACCATGGTACCATGGTAGAGAGGGGGCTTTCAATAGTCTACCTGCACTTGGAGTTCGCAGATTCACAACTGTCCGCCCATGCAGACATCGGCAATGACGCCAACGCCCGTTTAAACGTCTCGCCCCCAAGCCACTTACCAGGGGTCCCCGGGAGTTCGATGTTCTGGAAAGAAAAAGACATCCAAGCTCGGTCAGCGAGTAACGCGGCTCCAATCCGGATTCCGGTATCATCAGTACAGTACTATCATAAAATTCTGTCACTTTTGTTCCCTTTTGAATGTCGCTCAAACAGCAGGGAAAGCAGCCCGCACAGTTGGCGGGTTTTGCACGGAATGAGTGACAAATAGGCCTAATGGCTTGCAACGCAACTGCCAAGACCTTTCCTACATCGTCCTTGACAAGAGTTGTATAGCCGCTCAAGGCCCCCTCAAGTTAAGCCTGTTTTCAGATTGAGCCTCAGGCTCATCAGGCTGAAGGTTAGCAAGTCCTTGATTCCCCAGCTGATGCGTCATCTTCAGACTTGCCAGCTCTCACAAGAGGTCTTGGGGTATCAAAGCATCAAACACCCCCGTCTCCAAGCTGCACCCACACTCGGAATGACCCGTCAGGTCGGAGGGATTTGGTCTGAGCTCATCTCTAGTTGCAACGCCCCAATCGCGGACCTGGAAAATTCTCCGGCCCGTTAAACACGGGCGAGCACTTGAGACACTCGATAAAAGGTCGACATAAGACGTTTCAAAAGATGACCCAACAGGCCACCTTGGTTCGAGGGCTGCTCACCTCGCTTGCCGCAGATTGGCTGGACCCGCGCAAACAAACAGCTCAGCCAGCTCTCGCGAAGCGATTCCATAGGGAATCTCACCATGTTCTGACGCACTTGGTTTCATGCTGCGATACCTTTACCCCACGGTTTTCGAGTGCTTCATGTCTCCGATCAAGCTTTGCTCAAACCTTGACACTTCAGTCGTCAACTGCAACTCTTTTGGGCATAGAATTCGTGGCCCCTCCCTACCTGCGTGGTCGACCTAGAATTGTAGAAGAACCCGATCGTTAGCCGAGCTGTGGAAACTAATCACTGTGCTGTGACGACTAAGAAGTCGAGTTTCTTCTCTGAACTATATCGGTTAACAAGCTCCGGCATGCGAATCAACAGCCCTGGTCTGTCAAAATGCGTTCCGGTCGATCTCACCGTTATGAGGGACACTAATGTTTATTCCGCAGGCAATGGCCTAGCAATCTTCATCGCGCGGTGTTTCGAGAATATGGCTTGCCCATGTCTTGAACTCTGCGGCATTCTCCTTGATGACATTAAGCTTGCGACAGCCGCCGCTTAGCCTTACCACTACTGCTATTATATGACTACGTAAGACAATGCTGGTGGTTTTGAAGATTTACGTATTTGAATTCGTACATTGGAGGCGTAAGGTTCAGAGCTATAAGCCTGGTTCATGCGTTATGGACGTTCCCAAAATTCTGCCACTGAGGACGTACGAACTATCCCACTACCTCCAGATGCTACCTCGCCAAATGACGGCTTGAACCCGACCGTAGATCATCGACAGGCATCATTACTCATTCTATCTTGCAGTCTAGCGACCGTTAAGATAATCACGGCTACGGTACTGCACTTTATTAGACACTTGCCACATATATGCCCCGTAATCAAAATTTGCTCCGTCATGTTGATTGGGCCTCCAGGAATTCTATCAAATTTGGCACCATGATCTTATGTGTATGCGATGACCTAAAAATGGGAAACCTGTCAGTAATGGTTGGCACCTCATCAGGGAGATGCACATACATATGGCCTGAGTTATACCAGAAATACTCATCTAATGGGCGACATCCGTACTTTTCGGGACTCGTCAGCACTTCCAACTGTGCGTAGTCCGGACAGTATGTCAGGTTTGTGATGCCGTACTGTTCCGGGCTGTTCATTACCCCGTTCAAGAACGTGTTGGCATCATAGACCATGGCCTTGGCGCCTTGGTTTGTCTCAGCAAACTCCCTTGCTCGGTTCGCCAAGATCTCGTTCCACCAGCCAACTTGCTCTTTACTTGGGCTAGGGTTCGATTTGACTTGATTCGCCGCCGTGCGGTCCAGCGGCGGCAGGTTGACAAATAGGAAGTTCCGGTACCCGGCGCCGAACAGCGGCAGCACAGACTCGGAGAACACGGCCTCTATCTCGGCCTGCCAGAAGTCCTGGAACGTTATTTTGGCCGGCTTCTTGCTTTGTGAGTCGTTGACGTCGTTGATACCGATCCATACAGCGACCAGTGCAGCCTCGGCCTTCTTGTTCGTGCCTCGGCCCTCAATACGCGGGCCAAGCACTGGCTCCGCCCACTTCAGGTACTGCGCTGTCTGGTTGACTAGCGGCGTCGTGAAGTTGTGGTGCAGCGGTAAGAATTCCTCGCTTACGTCGGCTCCCGCGAAAGCAAAGTCCCATAGCTGTATGGCGCAATCTGAGGGCAGGTGTTCACCCGGCTCTACGCCGCAGCCAGTTAGGTACTCAACCCAATTGGGTCCTCCCTCGGCTGTGCCGGTGAAATTCTGCACGATGCGGTTGCTGAGGAGCTCCGTCGGCGTGAACGACAGCTCGCCCGGCAGGTAGTTCCCAATGAAGCTATAGTTTGGGTAGCCGTACGTGCCCTGCACGAAGGTGTATGAGTCCCCGAAAGCGATCCTGGTGGAGTATTGGTCAACTTGCTCCAAAACATCGGTGATGTACGATTCTCGCTAAGACTTACAGGTACTCTACATCATCCCAGTTGAAGTGGGCTTCCTTTGGAGGTACACATTTAGCACTTGCCGGGTGGAAAGCACTGAGAGTCACGAGACTCAAAAGAGTGGTCGCCGCTATCGAAGGGGTCATCTCAGCTTGCTCGATATAGTACCCGGCTATATGCGCTCCACCTACATTTACCGAGGAGGCTTAGTCGACAGGACTGTGACTTGAGGCAAGCTTTTGTCAAGCAAGAGCGTTCATCGACTGGATCATTTATGCTGCGCCTTTATCAGTTTACGGTAAGTTGTCCTGATGACATAGTAGGCATCGTGTTGTCCTATTGGTGGAAAATAAAGGAGTTGCCGGCCTCAACTCCAAATCTCCCCGCATATACTGTCGAAGCTTCTCAACCTCTTCCCCGCGTTATTCTTCTAGCCGAGCTTGGCTTGATTATGTGTTCGCTTTCTTGGATAAACCTATTGTTGCCGGGTGCTGAGGATACTCATGCCTTGGTTGCTCTCAGCGTGATTGGATTCAATGGAATCAAAAAGCTGGGTGTTAACACTGAAGAAGCCCGGCCAGGCCAAATGATCTTCGAAAAAGGTGGTGTATAATGGCCAATCAGGGTTGTGCTAACCGACTTGCTTAACATTCATTTCTATCTCCTACTTGTCAACAATTAGTGTTTAAGTTCGACTTTGATAAAAGCTTATGGCCTGTCGCTCGCTTCATGGTATTCTCAGATAAGCCCCAACAAGACAGGAGATGTACTTATTATGTCTTCGATAATAACGGACATACCTGTATTCGCAGTGGTTATCCGGTTCTTTCAAGTGAAGTTTCACGCAATAGCATAGACACAATAAAAGTAGAGAGGTCCTTACCGATGTGCTATAAGCCAAGTCAAGAATACAGGGTTGAGCGCAGTTGCTATATCTCAGCTGTGGTTTCTGGTTCTATACAGATATCCACCCCCAGTTATCAGCCAATTTCTTCTCGCAAAAGTGGCTACCACGCTCCAATGCTACGCCATGTCCAATTTTTCGAGTTCCTTGATGGCAGGATCCCTTTTATCCGCAACCCCGGCATAGTGATCTTCATCAAATGTCGGCTTGTAGGTCCACCAACGATTCCCATCTGCACCAATTTCTTCGTCGCAAAACTCGTCAAAATTCATATTTGCCATATCAAGGTTGGTCCACATGCTGTGCACCTCCTGCCAGGGGACGCGAACCTTGTCGTACTCGGGAAGATACAACGTATCTTCATCTGGGTTATAGGCCCTCATGGCCACGATGAGCGTCTGATCGTGCCGCCCTTTGTCGTCGAGGACCAAGATTAGATTGGTGTTGTCTCCTCCTTCATCGTGAGAAAGCATATACTTCTCTACTTCTTCAATAGAGAGGCCTTCCCACTGATTTTCAAAGGATTCACTGGCTGCGGCCCTCCCGTCGCCGACATCATGGACAGGAGGGACGTCGACAGGTAGATCGGCAGCGAAGACCTCATCCCGGGTTCGAAGGATTCTCTGCCTGTCCCAAGAACCTTGAAATCCAAACTCCCAATCTCTTACGTAGAGAAGTAGCCGATTGATGAGCTTGGCGTCGACGCCTTTGGTTGTGATAACAATTTTGCCGGCCTGCATATTGTTGCAATATAATAGTAATTTGGAGTTGGAAACTGACGAGGCCGTTGTGGGCTGTGTGGTTTATTATAGTATTGTTGCGAAGGTTTTGTCAGCACTAAGTCTGGAGGATGAGCTAACTCAGGCAGCCACAGACTAGTGTACGCACAAGGCAGAGATTGGCAACACGTCAACCCTCGAGCGCTTGGCACTCCACAGCACCTATTGGCCTGGCCATTCACTATAAGAGCTATATACCCGTCAATTTCCAAAAAGGCATCATGGAAACCTTCAAGCACTCTTATGCACCCATTGCAATGTTATTAGGACTGATACATTAAGTGGCACATTGCGAAGTATTGGATGCGGTAGAAAAGGATGAGTGACGTAGCGTTGACGAAGAATGACCCATATGTGAGTTGATGACCCTCTATAAATGCATACATTAGGTACGTCCGATGCCTCACTCGCCACCATACGGGAAGAATGTGTCCAGGAAAGAGTGTCACAGGAGGCTCTCAACGCGTGCGTCAAAGCATCCAACCTACCGCTGTGGCCAAGGCATCAGCACCAAAACCGTAAGGAATAGTGCTGTAATCTTACACCCTTGTACTGATTAACTTATTACTGCTTGAGCCAAATTTAAGTTAGTTCTTGAAATAGGCCTCCATATCCGGCCCATGGGATTCTCCAGCCTTTCCACAGAAGACTGATCCATGCGGGTTGTGCTCAGTCTATGAACTTGTGTAGTGACAGCACCTCGGCTTTACCGTGGCCCCTAATACCCTGACAGGATGTCCAAGGGAATCTCCGACCACAAGCCACGATTTGATCCTCACTTTGATGCAGTACAGACAATCTTTGATTTTAGTTCCAGCATGAGACCTTGTGGGATCCAAGGCGATTTTAGGTGCATTCTCCGAAAAGCGGACCATCCCTCGGCTATCCCATAGTATCACGAAAGAGTACTATCATAAACTGATGAATTATGAGCCTTTTTAGTAGCCGAAAATAGGAACATTTTGGCGAGGCTGAATTATAAGAAGCCTAGATGGCTTTTGGCAGTAATATGGTAAGGACTGGGCTCGTAATACGTAGGACTAAAGTGGGCTCCTCCAATCCTTTTGGCATCGCGTGTCCAATAAGTCGCATATATGGATAGATCCCGTCAGAATCCTCTGTGGCTAACACACACTGAAGCACCTTCATCTGCAGCTTATGCCACAAACCCTTCGGACTTCTCAGTCCTTCGTTTAGAAAGTCTCGCAAACAGATGATGATCTACATGCTACCTGCCAGAAACACACCGGCATTCGGCCGCATTGGCTGGGCTGAATATTGCTCACTTTGTATAGGAGATTTCTCAAAGCCCAGATTCACAGATATAAAAGCTACCGCTACAGCAGCTTTCTAGT
This sequence comes from Neoarthrinium moseri, assembly GCF_022829205.1. NCBI lineage: Eukaryota > Fungi > Ascomycota > Sordariomycetes > Amphisphaeriales > Apiosporaceae > Neoarthrinium > Neoarthrinium moseri. Next base: position 79,848 of record NW_026055143.1, read on the forward strand.
ACAACAAAGACACACATCATCCGTTCTGCACTTACATCCCATCCCACCCCTAAAAGTCTAGGCTACAAACCTATTTACGCCGAGATCTCCCTCTTCCCAGCATACTACCTCTATACACCGCCAAGATGAAGTTCAATGCCATTGCCATTCTCACTGTATTTCAAGTGTTGGTTAAAGCTGACGAAGCTGCCACCGCTGCAGCCGCTGCTCAGTGCGGTGATCTGGGTGTTCTGTCTTTCAATGCCAAAGATCTTCCAGACGGCGTAAACGCCAGCGATGTCAGAAACTGCGCAGAGCACCCATTGGGTAATGGCAACATGCTTAAGAGGGATAACGACAACGAAACCACCACTGAGTCCCGTGGTCTGGATCTACTGAGCCCAAGAGACTGCTATGACAAAGCGCCATATGGTTGCACTGATGGGTACTGCTGGAAAGCATGTGGCTCGGCAGGGGATGGCAAATGGTGCTGGACAGCAAACAATGGCGGTCTTGGATCGTGGATCACCTGTAAAACATACAATGACTGTGGTGGATCTGCACTTTATGCGTGTGGCAAGGGATTGAACTGCAAGACTTGCGGATGCAGCTGTTAGTTGGGTACTTATTCTTGTACTCTGTGGTTTGCACTCTGTTCACTTTTATTTTTATATTTCTTCCACGCTCCTTTGTCTCATTTTATCTACACCTGCTGGCGGGGCTCGGGGGGAAAATAAATACTAAAGTTGGCTAGAAGCGTTTCGGTGAATGGGGAATCAATTACACTCATTCTTACGCTACATACGTGCTCGATGAATAAATGATGATACGAAAATCCATGAGTGGCCATCAGACAATTGTGGCCATGAGGGTTCAATGAATCTCTATTGAAATGGGTTATGTGTTTGCAACCTGTTGTCAATCTATTGAGCAAAGTTATCGCCGTCTCCCACGATGAAACAGCCAGGGGCCTTTGGCGAACTTTCTGGTGTTTGAAATTTTTTTTTTTCATAGCTTCGGCAGTAGAAGACAGAGGATTGAAGCGAAGGCCGTGGAAAGAATTCAGGGGCGCCTTATACAGGCCAGACTTGATGGGTACCCAAATAGAGAGCGAGAGCGGTATTGAATTATGAAATGAGTAGAAAAATATGCCGTTAAACTGTACAAAGCTCTCGTCCTACCGACTGTCTAAGATAAGCAATGAAGTCGCAAATCCTCCAATCAATAACAACCTGCTTTTACAAACTCAGCGAGCCATATCTGAGCAACTGTATCCTCGAAGGAGCCCAAAGCCTGAACAGGCTGGTGAAGCATATTGTTGGCCCACATCCCGAGTCGCATGAGGATTAGGCATATCCAGTTTTGCCGATATACAATACGAGCTCAGCCCCTGGCAGCAAATTGACAGTTGGCACGCAGTGGCTCCAGACTAGGATGTATGCGGTTACGTGAGTAAGCAATCGATGGCACCATAATCTTATACTTGACCATATTGGGTAAATGGTGAGGTAGCGCTGCATGACGCTGGATGTGATGTAACTAAAGCCGTCTGTAAACAATTGAAGGAACGAACTGCTATTGGACCTTTTACGTTTGAATCATTGTGACAAAGCTATAATCCCCACTATACAGATATGTCAGACAGGGCCTATACTTCAACCCCGGCTGCTGACGCCATGCCCTGATGCGAGGTGAGGAATCATTCATACCTGATCTGGCAGCATTGATAAACCATTGATAGGGCTGGACAACTAGGGATGGGTATATGAAGGCAAGAGAATTGATCTGAAGCCACATCCGTTGCGCAATTTGATTTCGTGTAACCGCAGTAATCGAACCGGAAATGCATAGTCATCTGCTATTCGCCGCCCTGGCCTCGATAGCCAGGGCATCGCCAACGCAGGGCGCAAGAGGCTGCAGGGAAGTCCAAATCCCAGTGACCGTATCCGTCCCGCGCTTCCATATCACAACAAGTGTGCACGACAACTGGGATGCCACGGCCCTGTCATTCAACCTCACCCGCCGTGATTTCGGGAGCGCCGAGTTCCCTCTGCCCATTTCCGGCGCCACCCCGGGTCCCGTCGAGAGTAACTACACGGTCGGAGCGACCGTCTGTGGCCACGGCGGACCTACGCTGGTGCTAACGCATGGGATCATTGAGTCGAAGCTGTGCGTGTTGAGATTTCCCCATGTATAGCATGGAACTGCAGAGCACTAACTTGCTTAGGTATTGGCAGCCCAACTTGTCAGATGCTGGCGAGTACAGTTTCATTGACGCTGCTGTCGCAGCTGGCTATACAGTTCTTAGTTACGACAGGATTGGCGTCGGGTCTTCTTCCAAGTACGTAGTGTCTCCTTCATGATGAAACAAAGGCCCCGTTTGCTAACGTCTTTCTAGAGTGAATTCACTGATCGACGCGCAGTTCCAGGTAGAGACTGCAGTCCTTGATTCTCTTATCAACTATGCCCAGACAAAACTAGGGTCCACCAAGGTTGCGCTCGTGGGACACAGTTATGGCGCCTATATCTCAGCCGCATCCGCAGCGCAGTCGCCAGTCGACGCCCTAGTCTTGACGGGCTTCAGCGGGACCTTCGACTTCTTCGGGCCCTTCGTGGCTGGCGCTGGCTTCCGCGTGGCTCGAATCCAGGACCCAGGACGCTGGGGTGAGCTCGACGCGGGTTGGCTCATATCCGCGGACTTGTACGCAGAGACGTATGCCTACTTTGCAGAACCATTCTTCGAGCACCGGGTCGCCGAGTGGTCGTACGGCGTCGCCAGCGAGCCGTTCGCGGTGGGCGAGCTGCCGTCGCTCTTGAATACCACGATCGTGTACGGGGACATCACCGCGCCAGTGCTTCTTCTCCAGGGGCAGTACGACGTCTCCGCGTGCGGGGGAAACTGTGCCGGCGTGCTGGAGGAGGTCATGACGAAACTCAAAGGTGCGCGCGTCGTTGAGAGGGTGGATGATCTGCCCGCTGGGTAAGTCAATGCACTGGAATCTGGTTCGGACGAACCCTTCAAGAGAGACACAGCTAATTTGGAATCATTACAAGTCATAACTTGAATCTACACAAGGTCGCGCCGCAAGCGTTCGAACGGGTCTTCCAATTCTTGCGAGCTCAGGGGATGTAAATTGGTGTAAGCAAATGGTTATGAATCTGGCGGCGGAATCGTCGAGCAGCTGAACAGTATGCCGTAACTGGCAAAATCCCATTGACCTTTTCAAACCCATTGAAGGTAACTGTAATAGACATCAGTCGAATCCTACCAGTAGATAGAGTACCCCTTGTGGCAGATCCATTGCTCGGGAGTGACTATAATGGCAAAGTAGGCGTTGCTGGACCTACCGGATATGTCGACCCGTCGTTGGAGCAGTCACGCCTTAATCCAGATAAGACACCTCCTATTCCAGGTACTATCCGGCGTAGGGAGCTTGATTTACATGACTTGGTCGGCAGACCAAGCACCGGGTATATGGCAGAAGAGTTTCGTGGCAAGGCACTTTCTACGCCACAATGCAGACTATGTTCCCGCTGCGAGAAATCTCAAGCATCTGGTGTCGTCTCACACAAACCAGTCAACTCAATGAAAGCAGGGTCGAAAAGAGTTTTTGCAAATTTTTTTCTTCACAATGGCACAGCTAGAACACACGAGCTGGTATATCTCGTAAAAGTGTCGTATTAGCAGAGCACCTGCAGCGCATCAACAATGCCAACCATTCCTTTTTATCGTCAACCGTGGCACGTCGAAATATGTGTGATGTGATCTGCCATTTCCCCTGTAAAAGTGACCAAATGACAAATGATGAAGCCCATCCCTTACGCCCAGTCAATGACAGTGACCGACAACCCCGGGTTGAGAGAAGATCAGATCCTCCACTTTCCTTGGCGAGAGCCTACTATGCCCTCGACATGACACCCCAAGCACGGATGATGTTGTCGGTGTAACCAGCGAACAGGGTCTGGCCATCAGCGCTCCAGGCCAGGGAGACGGGCTCGGGCTCACGGCTCTTCTTGCCGACGGCGGGGAACTCGGGCTTGAGCTCGTCGACCTTGCTCTTCTTCTCGAGGTCGAAGATGATGATGCTGCTGGCGGTGGCAGCGCAGAGCCAGTAGCGGTTGGGGGAGAAGACGAGAGCGTGGATCTCGTCGCCGGCGTTGAGGGAGTACAGGTGCTTGGACTCGTTGAGGTCCCAGAGCATGGTGGTGCCGTCCTTGCCACCGGAGGCGCAGAGGGAGCCATCGGGGGAGATGGTGACAGTGTTAATGTAACCAGTGTGGCCGATGTGGTCGGTCTGGAGCTTGCAGGTAGAGAGCTCCCAAACCTGGAGGAGGGTTGCAATGTCAGCCACTAGAACCAGAAGAGGCGTGAAAAGATCCCCCCACGAGAGAAAGCAGAGCCTTGCGGCTTCAGAAATCAGGGCAATTGGTGATTGGTGGTCTCATGGCAAGCCGGAGCTAGCTCTGAAGTAGCAAATACTTAAGGTTGCAAAACATCATGTGGATGGAAGCTGTTGGAGGGCAAACCTCTGCTTTCTCGGGGTCGACGGAAATGGAGAGCTTACCTTGACGAGCTTGTCCCAGGAGCTGGAGACAATGACGGGGTTCTGGGGGTTGGGGCTGAAGCGGACGCAGGAAACCCACTCGGTGTGGCCCTTGTCGGTGATGGTGTACTTGCAGTCACCGAGGGTGTTCCACAGCTTGATGGTGCGGTCGCGGGAGCCGGAGACGATCTGGCGGTTGTCGGCCGAGAAGGAGACGGACAGGACGTCGTTGGTGTGGCCGACGAAGCGGCGGGTGGTGGTACCGGTGGCAAGCTCCCAGAGGCGCAGAGTCTTGTCCCACGAAGCGGAGAGAGCGTAGGCACCATCGGAGGAGATAACCTGAACACGGGGAGGAGTCCGTCAGCCCACTTCCATCTTTCTATCTTCAGGTTTCCCTGGCCCGCTTCCTCTTGGCGGAAGTGGACAGAGAGGGCCAAATACGTACGCAGTCGGAGACGATGTGGGAGTGACCGTGCAGAGATCGCTTGGGGTAACCGTATTGCGACTCGTCGCGGGTGAGGTTCCAGATGATCAGGGTCTTGTCACGGGAAGCCGAGAGGAGCATGTTGGGGCTGGTCGAGACATGTTAGCTATTTTCTTCCTTGTTTCGTCATTTCGAGGGCAAGTTGGGCGTCGTTCGTACTTCTCCATGGAGGTAGCCAAGCTGGTGACCCAGCCATTCTGTGGAAGAAATGTCAGCTGCCTGTTTGTTCTTGCGAGGCCGTGATCGTGCTCCTCCTCGTGCTCGCGCTCGTCCTCCTCCGCTGCTCACAGGCCTGGGGACGGCCAGCACAGGCGCATCGCAGCGACGGGGACGGCAGCGGGGAGGATAAGAGCGAGGGAGAGACGGGTATGGGGAGGATGCAAACGTACGTGGCCCTCGAGGGTACCCTTGAGAATCAACTGCTCAGCCATTGTCCGGGTATGTGCTTCAAGTCTGTCTAGACAGCAACAACTTGAACTGGGGTTGGGGTGGTGGATAGAAGAGGTTTCGTGATTTGGCTGCTGCAGTCAAGGTCACCGTCTCTCGCAGGTCGGGCTGGCTGTCTCGAAAAATTCCGACAATTTTTGTGTGGTTCACTTTAGGGTCAAAAATCGCTAATGGGCCAAAAAAAGGCAGCAGGGGTTGTTTTGCAGGTGGGCAAGTGGGGAACCAGCCTCGGGGGACTTCTGGTGGGGCACGAGCCAATCAAAATTCCAGCTGCCCTCTCGGCGGGTCACCTCGGCTGGCAAATGGACTTGGTGAGCCGCTGGCAGCTGTCCACTGCACGTACGTACCAAGGTAATTCATTTCCACTTCACTTCAGCCTACTCCCAGCCTGCTACTGTGTAGTCGAGCCAACGTCGGACCAGTGTTGATTACCGATTCCATCTTGCATACCTAGGAAGTTGAGTAGATCGGTAGTTTACATCCTCGATAGTCCTTAGAAGTATTGCACCGAGTCACATGATTCCTCCGTGGTCCGAGCAACTGTGCGTGCCAATGCAACACTTAGCGGTAATATATTGCTCCTCCCACGGAAGAAGTCGAGAGGTATCAAGACAGGCACATTGCCATTATTAGATCCACCATGGCAGTGTATGGACGGATGGACGGATGCGTGGGTGAGTGATGTATGTAGCACCTACTACAATGCAGTACGTACAGTATACATGGTATAAAACAAACGTATAGGGGGTATCTCGGGAAATCAAAAATGCAAAACGCCCTGCCAATGCAATGCTAGCCACCCTTCCCCGTGAGGGCGACCAACCATTCCGGATAGTACAAAGGTACGGCTGGGATTCCCACATGGGCCGTACAGGCCGCGCCGCGGGGCCGCGTACCATGGTTCATCGTCACTGCCGACAAACCTGGAGTCTGAAACCCAGTGCGCCACGCTGACATGCCATGAGCTCACCTCCTACCAGCTCGTCTCGTCCGAGACGAGTCACACAACTAGGGACCATCCATTGAGGACATGTTGACATGTTCCCTCGAGATCCCCCGAGCGAGACAACTTCTCGTCACCGCCTCTCGTCCTTAACCCTGCGGTCGTACGCGGTGCTCCTGTCCCAAGAACAATGGTCAGTTGTGCTGCAATGGAAATCATTTTCTCACCAGACTGGTTTCCGCATTATCTTACCCTAGGCACCTCTCTTCGCTTATACCGCACGGAGGAGTCCACAATGATGCTGTGGTCTGCGATCTCCTGCCGCTCGCCAGCTGCCCCGTGTTCGGGTATCATAGATTTCATCATCTCCTCCCACCTGTCGTGCCGCTGTTTGCTCAGGGCGTTGCGCCGTGCGATCTCCGTCAGCTCCTTCTGCTGGCTCATCTTGGCAGCTCTATTGATCTTCCGCAATGCCTTCTCGCCAAGCAGCGCATCCTGCACCGCCTCCTGTCGTTTCCGAGCCGGGTCGGGCGGCGCAGCCTCGACCGGGGTAAACATGTACGTGTGCTTGCTCGGGAAGGGGGGAAGCCAGTCTGGTATCCAGGGCCGCTCTTGTCGGTCCGCCGTGCCGTCCAGCTCCGGTCCCAGGAAGGCAGTCGAGGTGGTCCGAAAATAGTCGGCGTGGGGTGGTGTTGGGCAGGGGTCGTAGTATGTGGGTTCCAGCTTCTCCTTGGCGATGGGGTTCTTGAGGTGCGGCTTCAAGGACGAGACGGGAATGTTGTGCTTGCGCAGTATGACATCGAAGTCGGCTGGCGTGGGCTGCTCTCGTCGCGCTGACTCGGCGAACCGCTTCACATGCTGAACAAAGGTCGTGAGGTCTGGAAATTAGTCAGCACGGCTGGGAGATAGACAGGACGTGATGCCAATGTTGATGGCAGCATGCAGGCCTGGGCTTACATTTTTCGGCGTGGGAAGTGAAGCTCTCCAGGGCCTCCCGCGAGGCAGAATCAAACCCAACGTGCTGTAGGGCGAGAACGATGGACCTCTGCAGCCCATCCCGCGCAAAGTCGGCCTCGTTCAAGCTACCCTGGTGCTCGCCCGCTGCCGCCGTTCCTGCCAGGCCGATGGGATAATCGGGCATGTCCTCATCTCCCGCAAGGCCCATAGCCGTCTGAGGTTGAGTCTGTGGCTGCGCTTGGGGTTGGAGCTCAGGTTCCAGCGTCTCCGTCCGCTGCTTTTTGTTCGGCTGGCCATCTCGACTGCCCGGCGCGGCGGCGGGAGACGATCGCTTCTCGCCAGCCTTGGGTGATGTATCCACGTCCATGGGCGAGTCCATGGCTGCGACCGGTTGAGGCCGCCAGGTCTGCCGACAGACCTCGAATGGAATTTACCACCGGCGACAGAGTCGGAACGCTGTAGGTACCAGGATGGATCGTGTACTGTATGCCTGACCTGGCCGCAGGAGCTAAGCTGATCGAGGGAGGCGCGCAATTCTGTACGTGGTCGGCTAGGAGATGTCTCGAGCTCGCGACGTAGGCTCGGCTAGCCTATTTGAATCCTTGTGTGAGGGCGTCGGGCTCGCGTTCTTGTCTCGGCGGAGCTGTGTCGCGGGAACGGCGTCGATGAGCTGGAGGTCTGAATTGCGCTGGCCGGGGGGTGCACGGGTGCTCTCAGGTCGGCAACAGTTTCGTCGCGTCGCCGAAGGAAACCTTGGCCAAGCTTTGCGTGCACAGGCCATGAGAGCCACTGGCCTGGGGGGTTCAGTGGTCTACCCCCTACGTGGGGTTAAGAAGTGAAGTAACTAGTGGACCCAAGTCCAGCTGGAGGTAGGTAGGTAACTTCACTTAGGTACCTTTCTTTCATTGCGCCCATTGAGCCGTCATCACCAAACTGAACTCCAAATATCAGATTTGGGGCAACCCACCTCATTCACAGTTTACCCTGCCCCTTACCCAGACACCCTCCCATGTATTGACGTGAAATAAAACGCCTTGATCAAAAGAGCTACTCAGTCGCTCTGCGCAGTTTTCTGAAGCATGTCCAGCGAATGCTCCGGTTCAAGTTTGTGCTGTTACGAATGGCCCTCGTCCAATTTTGCGGGCAGCGACGCAACATGTCTCTGGTCGGATCTGCACTACAAGAATATGAGTAAGCATGCCCATAGTTGAACTTCACGATATAAGTCGACCTTGTCTTTGACGGTACGCTACACAATGCACGATATATGTATGCCCACAGGCTCTCCAGTGGGCCCGCTCAAGGTAGGGGACATTTGTGTACATCAAATGCAATAAATAATATCTCTAGTTTGCAACTCGCAAGCCTGATTGCTGTCCTGGAACCCGTCTTCAGGAAGCTTCATGTCATAAGTAAGTCGAGCACTGATGTTATAGGCATATGTCTCGGCAAGAATCTTATTACCGGCCCTACATGCCCAATTGCTCTCTTGTAGCTTCTTAAAGCTCAGCCTGCGATAACGCCGACGCTGGGTCTAGTGCCGCTGGAGATCGCTACCGTGGCTGTCTCACATGCTCATTTCTCAACATGAACACACTCTATGGCATCGACACCGATTTGATCTTGCCCTTTCCCACATCAAACGCTTCTTTCAAGATGGGCGAATTCATAGGCTCTGCCCACCAAGCGGCGCCTGTTAAGAAGCTTAAGATTTCAGAGCCCCTTGATGGCTTTCCTTCCCATATCTTCGACCTGGCCGAGTCTCTGGAGCACCTCGACCTTTCAGGCACTGGCCTCTCGTCGTTGCCAGACAACTTCGGCCAACTGAAGAGACTGAAGATTGCTTTCTTCTCCAACTGTAACTTTACAGTATTCCCAAAACAACTGGCATCATGTCCCGAGCTCGAGATGGTCGCATTCCGCTCCAATGGGTTGAGGGAAATCCCCGAGAACGCTCTCCCACCGCGCCTGCGCTGGCTGATCTTGACCAACAACGAGATCGAGCGGCTACCAAACAGCATTGGAAAATGCCCGCATCTCCAGAAGTGCATGCTTTCTGGCAATCGACTTCGCACGCTTCCAGATGAAATGGCAGGCTGCCGCAACCTGGGTCTTCTGCGCTTGTCCGCTAATCAGATCGAAATTCTACCATCTTGGCTATTCGCCATGCCGGAGCTCTCATTCCTGTCCTTTGCGGGAAACCCATGCTCTACGGTGGCAATCCAGAGACTAAACACGGCTGACAGTCTCAGCAGTGTGCCTTGGACTGATATCAATGCTCAAGAAGTCCTCGGCGAGGGTGCCTCAGGTATCATCTCTAAAGGTCTCTGGAAAGCAGACCGGGAATACCAAGAGGTTGCCATCAAACTCTTCAAAGGCGACGTCACTAGCGATGGTACTCCCATGGATGAGATGCGTGCCTGCATCATGGCTGGCTCGCACGACAACCTGATCGACCCCCTTGGGGAGATCCAAGGGCATCCGGATAAAAAAGGCCTAGTGCTGCAACTTATTCCACCTTCGTACAGTACTCTTGGCCTCCCGCCGTCACTCCAGAGCTGCACGCGAGATTGCTTCGCCTCAGAAACCGCGTTGAGTTTCGACCAGGGCTTGACAATACTCCAGGGCATTGCTTCAGCTGCAGCTCACCTCCATGCGAGGGCCATCGCGCATGGCGACTTGTACGCGCATAACATTCTATTCAATGAAGAGGGCCATGCCTTGCTAGGCGATTTTGGAGCAGCTTCTATATACGCAGACTACGCTATGGAACAACTCGAGGTGCTGGCCTTCGCTCACTTGCTGCAAGACATTTCGGGATTGATAGAGCGAGATTCTCATCACCCGGTAGAGCAAGTAAGTTTGGCAAATCTCAAAACTCTTCACGAGAAATGCACCTTGCCGGATCCCAGCACTCGGCCGACCTTTGTTGAGATCCAGCAAGCCTTGGCAAGTATAATCCAATCCGAGTAGAGGCTACATAGCAAGGTTTTCCAAAACCAGTGCTATAGCGATAGGTGGATGCTCGAATCAATTGACATCAGTATGGGTTGAAGACAAATGAACCTGGCGGTCCAAGAAATGAAACACTCGATATTCAGACCAGCCTTGGGGTATAGAGCATAGATGGTTTCCTTGATAGAACTCGTTCGGCACTATAGAATCTCATGACACATCAAGTCAAATAGACAAGCCTTCAGTCAACTGCAACCCCCAAGTTTGAACTTCCCTCCCTGTCAGTCTGAGCGGCCCATTGGCCAACCAAAATCATCAATGGTACACACCCTCCCGAGAATCAGGTATCGGTCGGTACTCGCTCGGACTTCAGCCTCATTCGTTCATGTGCGGCACGTACACGGCCGTTCTCGGTACCGACCTCGAAATTGTTGGTATTTTGGCTGAGCGACTTCCAACTTGTGAATGCATATGCATCAGGCTATGAGCTCCGGCGAATGTACCATTCGTACGCGAGGAAGAGCACAACACTGCCAAAGCTGCAAAATTGAGAGTTTCTATGCATAGGCTTACATACAATTTGCATACCACTGCAATGGCGTGCAGCATCAAGTGTGTGACAACAGGATTCGGGCAGGGTACTTCCTGTAGTGGAACCCTGTAACGGAGGATCGCGGGGCACTGTTGGCACTAGACACATGCAATGCTGCCCATGACATGCGGAATAGTCCTCTCCAGAATTTCGTCGCCTTCTATGCAACACAAGTTTCATACCGCACATCAACCAAGGGCCATATCTTGGATGTGACAATCTCCTTACTACATTGCCAATGTTCGTGGTGGCCATCAGCAGCCACAGCAGCCAAGCTTGTTCCGTTCTTGAGCAGTTCTTGCCGTCCTTCCGCACTCCGCGTCTTTACTGGAAACCGTGTCAGCTATCTGTTTATCATTACGACTAAAAAGGACCTTCAGCATTTTGCGCGATCTTCCTTCGGAGCTCTATCCATTCAAACCAGGAACGACACTACAATACACATGGAATTAATCTAGTTGCAATACAAGGGTTGCATGATCTCGGCAAGGCTAAGAAAGCGTTGGTAGATGTGGAGTCGTCGCGATGAACTTGCTACCCATCGACCCGTCGCTCTTCCCCAAGCTGAGCACCAGGAGGGCTCTCTTGGTGGTCGATGCCCAGAATGACTTTCTGTCTCCAGACGGTGCTCTACATGTCGGCGATCCGGCCGATCTTACCGGCCGGATCACCCAGCTTGTGGACGAGTTCCGGCCGTATGGAGATATCGTTTGGATTGGGAGCGAGTACAGTCAGCCTCGGCCGGCCAAAAACGAGCAGATCATCACATCAGACACACCGGCATCAGGAAATCGGAAGACTGCATCTAGAGGCCGCAAACCACCACCGGCATCGGGTGAGCAGTCGTTGTCCAGGTGCCCAGAGGCTTTTCTTTCCGGCCCGGCACCGGGAAGGCCGGAGTGCGTGCAGAAAGACACGGCAGGCGCGGAGTTCCCTCCCGAAATCCAGAAACTCATAGAGAAAAAGGACATGTCCTTTACCAAGACGCATTATTCGGCTTTCAAGGTTCCGAGCCTTATACAACGCCTCAGAATGAAGTTTGTCAGTGAAGTATTCCTCTGTGGCTCTCTCACGAATATAAGCATTATGGCAACTGCGATAGATGCTGGCAGCCATGGACTTGACATCGGCATCGTCGAAGACTGCTGCGGTTACAGGAGCAGTGACCGCCATAGCGGCGCTCTCAAGAAAATACAGCAGACTACAGGTTGCGACATCATGTCTACTGATGAAGTCCTGAAGCTGTTGAAGCCGAAAACGAAGCAGCTCCCCGCTACGGCGCCAACACCGAATCCAACGGGCAGAAGATACCCGGTGGTATATGAGGCCCGGCCCAGCAGCAGCGGCGACCAGGAGCTTTCGAAGAGCCCTCCATCCTCTGCATCGTCCAATGTTGACTCATCGCCTATAAGTCCGCCGCTCGCTAGCGAGGCTAATGCCGGTCTGCCGCCTATAACATTCACACGCGCCCGAACCGCTGCAGCGCGTGGGCGTCCATCTCGGCCGCTTCCAGATATTGAACAACGCCTCAATGGACAGATTGCAATCATGGGCAACATGCACGCGTCGCCTAACGACGATTTGAATGCAAGTTCCGGGGATGACTCACATGACGATAGCACCGTAAAAGCTCCGCCAGCTGCTCAGCCTCAAAATGGAATCGGGTCTAGAAACAAAGGGAAGTCTTCGGAAACAAGGTGCAACCCGAAGAATGAAGTTGGAGCAACCAAAGAGACTGGTATTGAATCGACTTTGAGCCGCTTGAACTTGGGGGGTGATAAAGATACGAGACCGTTGAATGTTTCGGTTTCGCCTGTCAATGAGAGTGCGCCTTTAGAACACCAGACAGAACCTACGACAATTACTTGTGAACCACCAAAGGCTAGATCACCGCCAAAGCCATCGAACGGTCCCCCGAATCCCAACCAGGATATTGGTACCAAAATGGAAGACAGGCAATTAACTTCGACCACGAGTGAGCCGTTGTGCGAAGGCGACACCAAGGTCCATTACAATGTCTTGCCCGAAGCACTTGCCGAGGGTATTTTTGACAAACTACGAGAGGAAGTTCAATGGCTGCGAATGTCACACCAGGGAGGTGAAGTCCCTCGATTAGTCGCTGTTCAAGGCGAGGTTGATGAAAGCGGCGACATTCCAGTATATCGACATCCTGCAGATGAGTCACCACCTCTGCTACCGTGGACGTCGACAGTGAAGGATATCCGTGATGTTGTGGCAGAGAAGGTCGGCCACCCCCTGAATCACGCGCTGATCCAGTTCTATCGAGATGGCAGCGACTACATATCCGAACACAGTGACAAAACCCTGGATATCGCCAAGGGCAGTTTCATTGTCAACGTCAGCGTAGGCGCCGAGCGGACCATGGTACTCCGCACCAAGCGTCCCCCCAAACAGCACAACGACGAGCAGTCGCAGGCGGAAACCCCTACCGCAGCGGCACAAGGGACAAAGCGTGAGGCGCAGCGGGCCCGTCTGCCGCACAACTCCATGTGTCAGATGGGACTGCAGACGAACATGCGCTGGCTGCACGCCATTCGCCAGGACAAGCGCCTAGATCGCGAAAAGACAGAGGACGAACTCGCGTATGGTGGCGCCCGCATCTCGTTGACGTTCAGGCAGATAGGAACTTTCCTGGACCGAGACCAGAAGCTCATATGGGGCCAAGGGGCCAAGGCAAAGACGAGAGAAGAAGCTCGTGAAGTCATCAATGGACAGACGCCGGAGGCAGTTGAGATGCTTAGAGCGTTTGGACGTGAGAACCAGTCTAGTGACTTCGACTGGGATGAGTACTATGGCAAAGGATTCGACGTGTTGCATATTATGGCCGCACACAGGCTGTTTACTTCCAGCGATGCGGTAGCCAACGTGCGCGTGCAACTCATGTTGACTGACTTGGGCATTGGATATGCCAAAGGAAGCCTGGCGCCGGTAGACATGAAGCCCAAGTCAGGCGATCAACCGCCCGCGCCGAGCGACACCTCCAATGATCCGCTAATCAAGTTCGTTGACAATGGCCCGGGAAAGTCTACGGTCTTTGGTGACATGGCCATTATGTTGTACCTTGACAGGTACTACGGGAAGGGCGCAGAGGGGACTGCGGCTGACCGAGCTGACACTGCCCGTTGGCTCACCAGATTCCAGCAAGCCATTGCTTTGGGCAGCGGAGGCCTGCCAGCCGATGCCACAACACTTAGAGACCGCCTTACCGCCTGGGAGAAGTACGCCGAGGAAGCTGATTTCATAGCTGGGCATTCCATTTCGCTAGCAGACTACGCGTTCTGGCCTCTCCTGTATACCACCCTCGGATCGACTTGGAGGGACGATCTCGCATGGGCACCGAATTTGAAAACATATTACGAGCGCATCCGCGATCGAGAAGTGGTTGTGAAGGTCTTTGGAAAGGACAAGGAGCAACGGAAACAGGAAGCATCGCCGAAAGGTACACCAAAGAAATCGGTCTCGGGGACGAGCAACTGTGAAAAGGAGACACCACCTTAGAGCTCAGCTTTCGATCATGATTGATCTGATGGAAATGCCCCTGATGGGAGATTGGGACAACCTTTGGCTGCCATTCACATCAACGGGTAGGATAAGCAGACTGAAGAAATTTATTGGACATAGGTGACATACCCCTACATAGTCATTACCCATTCTACAACCATAAGAGGATGCTCTCCTATCGTGACGCGACTGCTCTAGGGATATCTAGCCACTATACAATAGCTGACTCATGACGCTTTTTCACTACCTCGTCATTCGGAACACCAGGTATCGAAACATTCCCCAGCCCCAAGGCGGCACCCAATCCACCAGCCCTCATTCTCACCCACCTCCCGCACCGCCTCCTTCAGCCCAGGCATACACCCCGACCCGGCTCCTGCCCTCCCACACGCGCTCCGCGACCCTGGCGTGGCGCCGCTCCCGCTCCGCGAGCGCCTCCTCGGCGCTCGTACCCACGCCGAACCCCGGCACCTCCCGCCGCTGCACCTCCATCCAACCCCTCCACCCGGCGCTGACGTCGCCGCCGCCGCCGCCGCCGCCAATCACCACGGTGCCCCACCAAGTCCGGCCGCGCGACGCGTGCCGCCCGTACAGCAGGTGCTGCTGCGCGGCGGCCACGCACGCCTGCACCTGGTTGCCGCCGCCGCCGCCGCCGCCGCCGCCCCGCGCCTGCCGCGGCGCCGACCGCGCGGGCCGGTAGACGTACAGGTGGCGCAGGTCGTCGACCTGGGCCGGGTGGTTCGGGTCTCGCTGCTGCCGATGTTGCTCGAGGTCCCCGGCAGACGAGGAGGAGGGTGGCGGGGACACTGACGAGACCAGGCGCGTTACATCGAAGCGGTGGTCCGCGTCCACGACGACCACGGCGTAGCGGTGCGGCGCCGCGAGCAGCGTCGAGACCAGGTGGTAGAGGAACGGCAGATGGCGGCCCGAGAGCGAGAGCAGAGGCGGGGGCGCGGACTGGCTCGCGTGGTGGTGTCTGGCGATCAGGGAGGAGAGCTGGGGGATGGGGATGGGGGGTTGAAGAAGGGTGCCATGGGCTCCGGTGTGCGCGGCTGTGGTTGAGGTAGGTGTCACGAGCGTGGCACGGAGAGATGCAAGGAGCTAGAAGCGAGTCGTCAGTATCATATATCGGGAGAATAGGCAGACTATTACAGGAGAATGAAAATTAAAATAAGAAATACAGGGCTTTATGGTCTGATTTGAAATCCGATATGCGGCCCAAACTGTGTAAGTGACTTCAGGGGGGTGGAAGGGTCGCTGCGATAAGATAAGGTGGGGGTGCACTGGGCCGCAGGAGCCGGACACTTGTGAAGCCGGGACCTCTCCCGAACCTGCATATCGCGATGCAGGCTGTGGTGTAGCGACCCCGACCGCAGAAGAGAAAAAGCAATCATACATACCTCCTCCAGACTCTCCTCCTCAATCTCTCCTAATATCCTGGCCCCGGCGTGCCTCGCTGCCGCGGTGTCCATCCTGGTGCGAGCACGCCCCGTTGTTGTTTTTCCACGATCAATCAAGGTTTCCGGTCCCGCGACTCCAGCCTTCAATCCCCAAAGGTGCACATCAGCTTCCCCCTCCGGATGCGCAAGCTGGTGGGAGGGAGACAATGACGCCCCCCTGCAAGATCTTCAAGGCCGACGCCCTCGAGGCGCAGGTCCAGACCAGTTTGGTCGGCACCAAGCGCAAGACGGAGGGCGGCCGCGATATCGACCTATCGCAGTGCCCGCTGTTCGGGATGCTGCAGTACGATTGCCAGATCGACCGGCCCGAACTGCCCAACAGCCCTGTCAAATGCTGGCCGGTGCAACGGTGGTTTAGACGGTGAGTTTATTCCCTTTTAGTTCGTGATTTTGGAATTGAAGCGTGGAGACTGGAATTTCGGAAATGGTTGACGATGATGACGACGGGACGGAACAGTGCGGGGCAACGCCGACCGATGGTGGCTTAAGAGAAACCCGGACTGATCAGTACATAGGTGTCAGGACAGAAAAGGGGAATTCATGGTTGAGACTACAAGCTGGGAGGGCAGGCTCGAGAAGGATATAGAGGATGTCCCGCCAGCAGCTGCACAGAAGGGGACTGGCTTTGGCGGTCGTGGCTGGACGTCGTACTCGTGGAGAGAAAGGGAGACGGACAAGCACGGGCAATATCGAGAGATCTAAGCCAGGTGATGTGTTTGGATTGTGTATTTATGACATCTGGGCGGGCGTTTTGAAAGGGCAACAACTATGGCATATTCTCTTGCATCTGGGCCTGTATCATAGGCAACAACTGTTAAAATAAATCCACCACTACATATTACAAGGCTATGATGATCCGGGGAATGGACAGAGTCCGGAGGGGAGAGCATTCTGTTACCGTTATCCATCGATGAGAAACCCCCTGGGCGTACTCTACACCATCTTCTAATCCAAGCTCCAAGATCTTGGTGGATGCTCATTTGGTGGCATCTCAGCGGTGCCGGTGTTCTGAATAACTCAAGGTATGTCCACATCATGCCACGTGCAGTGCTGCGAAAGACTTCAACGATGGGATGCCAGAATAGCATGAAGTCACTGAAGCCCTCAAGTAGTTTGACCTCGGGACGACATCCTGCTCTTGACAACCAAAGACAGTTGACTAGTTTCTTGGGCTTCCCAAACAAGAAACATTGCCGATCTCCAGTCTCCATATCACGTTCAAAGGTCACGGATAGCCGGGTCGCAGGTCGTATGGTTTACCAAGTCTGAATTGCCGGGTTCGTATGATACAGTGGACACATCCAGCTCGTTGCGCGCCTCCATCGTCTTCTTCCCCTCACAGATCTATACCCTCCCCGAACACAAAAGAAATTTTGCCTCTATGCATGACATTACGCCCGCGCTTCCCGAATGGATCCGTCCGTCGAGCCGCAGCGTCTATTGTCCCTGCTTGGTGGCACGCTCCTTCTCGAGGGCGCTGTAGAAGTTGTCTCGGGCGATGGTGCGGGGCATGTGGTAACCGTGCCTAGAATGTATGTTAGATTTCAGGGTCGGGCAGGTTGGTGGCCGCCAGCAAGCAGGCAGCTAGGCGGCTGGGTGTCGGGTGGGCGGGATGGCATACCAGAACAGGCTTCCCATGACGGCTCCGATACCTGTTTTTCCAGTCAGCCAGTGCTCGGGTCAATCGTGGCGCCCCGGATGGAACGGCCAAGCGCCGTGGCGGACGAGAGGTCGTCGGAGGGGACCAGGAAATGCGTACCGAGGGCGATGGACAAGTCGGTGATGAGGCCCTTCTTGAGCATCTGCGAGCAAAAAAATGTCAGTCACGTCTGGCGACGGGGAGGCTCGGAGGAGGGCGCCGGGAGCCAATTGGCGGTGGGGGTGACGTACGCCAGTGATGGGCTTGATTGCGGCCATTGTGAAGGATGTTTGGAGGGGAGATTGGTGGACAGCGAAGGGGCGGCGTTGGTGGTGGTGAGGATTGGGATCCAAAGAATCGAACGATGGTTTGACGTTATTCGCGCTTGGGACTCGAAGCTCCCTCTGGCCGGCTGAGCTATGGGCGGTGCTGATTGGCTGGCTGGCTGACTACGCCGGTACCAGACCAGTGCAGGTCTCATCAGCCTCTCCAGGGCACCTCGGGCCTGGCTGGGGGCCTGGAAACTGAGGCTCGGGCTTGGAGGCTCAACGCCGCGGCAAATCCTCGGCCACCTGGAGTGTCTCTCTGCCATCTTGCCCCCCGTCAACCCGTCCCTTGGTCCTTGGTCCCCACCTGGGCAGTCGGCCGGACTCCCCTGGTCCCCCCCTGGCTGGCTGCCTGGTTGGTCCGTTCCATTGGCCTGGTCTGGGCATCCGAGTCCCAGTTCGGCCGTCGTCAATTTTTTGGAGCTCAGCCCGAGTTCGCGACAGCTGTTGGCGCAGGAGACATACAGAAGGGGAGACTCAATTCCGCCAGCATGAGTCTCAATCTGCCGGCCAGGAGGCTGGTGCAGACCGGTATGTGCATCCGTAACCATTGACATGTTCCGACTGCTTCGATCCATGCTAACTCGCCGTGTCGCGCCCACAGCCCGGTCGACCACCCCGTCGCTGCACCTCAGATACCTCCTGCCGCACACCCAACAGCGCTCCATATCATGGTTCAACTGGGGCAAGAGCAGCAACAAGCAGTCGCCCTTGACCAAGGAGCTCGACAAGCGCGACCAGCAGAAGAAGATCTTCGACAAGATGCAGAACCGAACCGCCGGCGAGTCCGTCTTCGATGAAGAGATCAAGCAGTCCGACGCCGCCGCCGCCGCCGCCGCCGCCGACTCGGCCTCCAAGCCCGAGCTGGGCGCCGGCCGTGATGTTGGCGGCCTCTCCAAGGCCAAGGAGCACATGGCTCGCGCCCTCGACCCCGATCCCAGGTGGCGCATCCGCTGGCAGCGCCGCAAGGTCATGCAGATGGTCCGCAGCGGCGGCCGCATGACCAAGGAGCAGCGCATCCGCCTGACCGAGAAGGAGCTCACCCTCAAGAGCGAGAACCTCAACACCAGCTACAAGAAGCTCATGTTCCTCACCCGCCAGATCAGCGGCAAGACCCTCGACGACGCCCTCACCCAGATGCGCTACAGCAAGAAGAAGACCGCCCCCGAGATCATCTACCTGCTGAAGGAGGCCCGGGACCGCGCTGTCGTCAGCCGCGGCATGGGGCTGGGGAAGGTCAACGGCGACACCCTCGACAAGACCCGCAAGATCCAGACCAAGGACGGCAAGTGGATAGAGGTCCGCGACCCCACGAGCCTCTACGTCGACCAGGCCTGGGTGGGCATTGGCCAGGATCGTGGATTGCGAATCCAGTATCACGCAAGAGGACGTATGAGCAAGATGGTCAAGCCTTCGGCCCGTAAGTTCATTATGTTATGCTGTTACGAAAACACCACGGATGTACTGACACGACCCCAGATCTCACCGTTGTATTGAAGGAGGAGAAGACGAGGTTGCGACAGTTCGACGAGAAGGTGCAAAAGGAGGCCAAGGCGAAGCCCTGGGTCCATCTCCCCAACCGGCCAGTCACTGCTCAGAGACAGCACTACAGCTGGTAGACGACTCAGCCGTGGTTCTCCCTATCGCTCCACCGGGTGGGCTTCAGCAAGGGAGGCCTTGTATTGTACATATACATATGTAATATAGCCTTGTGCAGTACCCCGTACGTCGTGTATTGTTACTCGAGATGCAGATAAGACCTTCATCAAGATTCACTGTGCTTTGAAAGATTTTTAGAGAAACATTGACAAGCAAAATCTTATCGGAATAGGCAAGAGGTTATCTAGTGGAGGCAGCCTATGAGGTTCACGTCTTTTCCCGACAGCTTCCTCGTCTGACTGTTGACTCCTATAGTGGCTAAACCGATACCTTAGGTATGCCAGAGTTTCAAGTGTCAGCAGGCATTGTGAGAATACAATGAAGACTTTGCAGCTCCCCTCTTGGCCTTCCTCAATTCATTGTGCCGACTCTGTGCGAGGGAACTAAACAATTGCTTTGACCCAATTTGATTTTGAAAGGCATAGTGATCAAACCAATCCCCATTGTTCTATTGCAGTCACGCATATATAAGAGACGACATCGCCAGCATCAATTCGGCTACTGAGCCATAGACGCATAAGTGTGAGCTACCAATAACTTACTTGATCACAAGCCAATCTTCAACAAGCAACAGCTCTTTATGGCATCGGACATGGACTCAAACGCAGCCAAGGCACTCCTGTGTGAGTTGATGGCTGTTCTGCCTCCATGGTTCCACGATGAGCAAGAGTACGCCGATCGACCTCTGAGGGGCTTATGCGCTGCTGTCGACTGCTCAAGCGCAGTCATGACGCAGTCCGCACTTTGTCAAGGCCATCAAGCCGGTCTTGCCGCCAAGATCACATTATGGCGCACCATGGATAAGAGCCTTGTGAGTTTTGAGGCTCATGAGGCCTTGGAAATTCGTTTCAAAAACAATACATTGAATCGCGGGTCTGTCCAGGTGGCATCCGGTTCCGCGGGGGCAATGCCAGACTCTAGGAGATGCCGTACCTGCGGGGAGGCTTCTGGTAAGATTCCTTACTGTAGGTTCCACTTGGGAAGACGCGCAGATGCTCTGAAAAGCCGGAAAGCGAAGCGCAATCGGCTCAAAGCCCAAGCTCAATCACGGGCGGCGCGGACACCTGAGACGGTTGATGGTGTGACGGATCTGCTCAGGTCCTTGTAATGCAGAAGGGAGAATTTCTGGTGTGGCCCTTGTCGGTCGCTAGGTAAAAGTAAAGAAAAGATGAAGTCCCATTTCCTCGTATCCTGCGCCTATTTGACAGATAGTGATACATTAAAACGGGAAGTCATGCCAAAGCATATTAAGGACTTAAGCCCATTTACTATACAGTAAGTAATTGGGCTAGTAGCGAGTTTGAAGACCCGACCGAGTGCCATGTGACATACGCATATCGTAGTATTCGAATCTGGCCTTGAGATGGCATTCCGCCCATCAATCTGCGAGAATTCGATGTGTCACATGCACAACACGGGACGGTACGCCGCGCCCGACGCAACTAGTTGGTGAGGGAAGCCTTCGCGGAAGGCTAGATAGGTAGGCTCATGCCGGTTTTCCCTCTATATCCGCAACCTCTGAATCCCCTTTTCTCAGTCGACTTCGTGCGTAGCATCCAAAAGCGTAACTTGAACACCCACTCTGAACTTGTAATTGTCTCATTATCCCCCTAGGAGCTTCCAGCTTCAAGCACAGTTCATGTTCTCTCATCTTTACAGGCGACGAAACTCCAAACCTACTTGCAGAATCAAATGTCCCATCAGTCCCCAAGACTTTCAACGGAGCGTCAAGAAATGGCCAAGACACGCAAATGCTACTACGTCGTCTGTGTTGGCTGCAAGCCGGGCATCTACAGAACCTGGCCCGAATTCGAGGCCTAGGTTTCGGGCAACTCGGGTTCGCGGTTCAAAGGTTTCGAGGCGATGAGTGAGGCTGAAAGTTGGATGGAGGGTGAGGAGCCCGTTCGCGGCGCCGCGCACAGGAGTTTCGAGACCAGCGACGCCGAGCCAAGCCACTTTGCTCAGTTTGACGGTTTAGAGTCCGACGGCCAGGCCGGCTTCGAGGACGAGTTCGCCCGCTCGCAGAACTGAGTCCCTGGGTCGCAGCAGTTCCGCTGGGACAGGACCCGGGCTATCGGGGAGTAGCTCAACCGGCTCTGTTTCTCACGGAGGAGGGTTTTGTTTTCATCAGGTTTGGACGAATAAATCAATAGTGAGTTTGCTCTGACTACACAATTCATCAAATGAAGTTCACTTAAGAGCTTCAGGGCATGAGGTTACCGTCTTGGTATATGGTTCTAAAAGAATATGTTACGCGTGTAGACCTACATTCATGCTCTAGGAGTCTTATGATCAAGCTCCACGATCCTTCCGTCCGAATCCCACCCAGAGACTCCCTCGGTGGGGAATGGACATGCGGAATAAGTACAGTGCGCCAGTGTATCATCGTGGTTGGCATGGCGTCAATTAACTTGCTCTAATTATGTTGTTGCGGCGAACCGTGGTTCTCCAGTCGACCTCTATATCTCCGAGTGCGTGGCAAGACTATAGCATGGCAACAGCCCCAGCGACGACTCCAATGACCATACCGATAGGCCCGGCTGTGGCCACAGCTCCTGCTCCCGTTGCCACACTGCTCGATGTTGAGGAGGCGGCACTAGATGCTGCGGATCCACTGACTGAGGTGCTGAGGGTTGCCGCCGAGGTGATAGTTGGCGAGGCGGTGCCAGTAAGGACAGTGGTGCTGTCCGCGCCAGTGGCGGTGGTGATAGTCGATTCAGCACCCTCAATAGTGCTTGATGGTTGGCTGGTCTGAGTGGCCTGGGCAGATGCCTCCGAGGTGGCGCTGCCAAATCCGGGAAGATATGAGGGCGTATAAGACGCCGTGCCCGAGTAACCATCACAGCCGGGAACAGTAGTCTTGGGTGGGGCACGGCCACCTCCTATACACCAGGTTAGGCCTTCGAACAACAGGAAGATTGGGACTTGTGACCATACCGCAGTCGAGATATTTACAGATCTCACCTGTATCTGGGACATACCAGATCAAGCTCGCGCCACCATACGCGATCGTCTCGGACGAGGTGCATCCGTCGTAGTCAGTCTTGGCTGAGATCGGGGAAGCAAGCAGGCCGGCCACAACGGCCACAGCAGCAAAGGAACGAGAGAACATGACGCCGTGAGATGGTTTATCCCTGATTGTCTTGAAACGAGTGACAGTTGCCGAAGCTGAATGAATGAATGTTCAAGAACTCGGAGGTCCAAGCCGAACAGAAAACAATGACGGCCTTAGCCGGATGGACCATGCTTGGTCCAATCTCAATGGAAATTTGCCCCCTGCGGCACAGCTAACCGGACGCCATCCCGTCATTTCGGGGACGCAACAGCGCCGTTCCAGACCGTTGGTCCACTAAAACAGGCACCAAGCTTAAAGCTAACCTTGTTGAGACTCATATGCCTGGCTTGATGACGAAAAGCTCCCAGCAACCTCAGGCTACCTCTTACAAAATAAGCACATGCAATGAGGAACTCTTTTTCTCTTCTTTTGGGATTGAAACACTCACGATTTGATTTGCTCGAGACTACCCATGTACGAAGAAAATTGGTTGAAGGTCGCATGGATTTTGTTATGTGCTAAGGATAGCTTAGTCGAGCGGCAATGGGGCTAACAGTTCCCGCTGACCCTATTAGCGCATGACTTGTCACTGGACGCTCATTAATCCCATGGTGCTCATGCTAACCTGAAGAGCGACGAGTCCTATCAAATCGGGAGGTTGTGTTAGGGCGAGGAATCAGTATATAAGTGTACTATCTGTGGCCAAAAACCAAGTGAGTAGTCTCAAAGTAGCCCGTCTCCAGCCGTTCGCGAACTAGGGTCACGAAAGTTCGGAGTATCCTTGCCATTACAATGCACCCGTAAACCGGGCCATCTTCTTAATCGGGTAATTGTTATAGTCTCTCCTTATTATGGATAATCAGCCAATACACACACACACTTGAGCGTAGTATCGCTTAGTGTTTCTATTCCCGGTATCTTACGAACCCAAGGCGCCTATTGGCCTGCATTCTCATGCCTATAGTCGCTATGTAACTTCTATGTAGAATATACATATCTCGGCGAGTAATCACCCAGCTCCAAAATCTCCTGCTCCGTTTTGCCCTCGAATTTCCAGTCCTCGAGACCTGCAGCTCTCCGGCGGTTCACTCGCGTGTAGTACCAAGCCAAGAAAGAGAAAATGCATACGGAACAGAACACTGCAGCAATTGACACACCGTATCCGGTGTAGTAACGCGGCGCAGACGCAGTAGTGTAAAGGAAAGGCATGACGATGCCGGCTGTGTTTCCAATGAAGTACTGCATTCCCACAGCAAAAGCCCGCTTAGCGTAGCGAGGTTTGTTGCCAGGCAGCCAGGCCAATGGTAGGCCTACAGACACATACAATCCAACAGCGATGACGAAGGTGCCAGCGTAACTGACAGCCGCTCCCCTGTTGGCGATGAGCATGCAATATCCGATGATCGAGATCATCCCAAAGGACGCGGAGACAACACCTCGAAGCTGGTTCTTGGACGCGTAGTTGGCAACCACAAGATACACGCCAGTCCCCAAAGCGTAGACCGGGATGGTCAAGGCCTGCGACTCTATGGCGCTCCACGAACCAATGCTCTTGATGATCGTCGGCAAGAAGGTGCTGAACCCGTAGAACATGATGTCGTTTGTGAATCCGGAGAAGGCAAAGATCCATACCTGCCAGTCCTTCACACCTTCTTTCACGTCTGCCCAGTGGAACTTCTCAGCCTCCTTTGTTTGGCCGATCTCTTCATGGCGAATAATTGTAAGCTGTTGCCGCTCCTCCTCGGTTAAGAAATGCGCCTTTTCGAGACTTTCGGGTAGGATGAAGTAAGTGGCAATGCCGATAACGACTGACGGTAGACCTAAAAACGGTGTGAGTGGACGCGAGAGATGACCTGAAGTTCTCTGTCGACTAACCTTCGATTATCATCAACCACCTCCAAGCTCGCATTCCGTGAGAGCCGTCTAGGAATCCAATTCCATATGCTATCATACCACCAACAACACCGGCGACGGCTGAAGCTATGAAAAGGTAGCCGACTCGAACCGCAAGTTGATCTCGCTTATACTGTATGATGCTATTAGGTCTCGATGCACAACTAGTCTGAGTCGTGCTCGCTTTCTGTAGAACTTACAAACATGGTTAAGTAGACCACGAGGCCGGGGAACAAGCCGGCTTCTAGGGCGCCCATTACGAGCCGTATAGCAATAAGTCCGCCATAGCTCTGACAGACACCTGTAAGTGTGGCAACGATGCCCCAAGACGTGGTGATGAATGCAATGTATCTGTCGGGTTTGACTTTCTTGATGATCAAATTGGAAGGTACCTCGAATAACTATGGGGTTTCACGAGTTAGCAATAATGGGCGTTGTCACGGGGCATGCAAGGACACATACGCAGTAAGTTACGAAGAGGATAGACACGCAAATCTGGTATTGGTTCCCAACAAGACCAAGGTCCTCTTCCAATCCATATAGCTTGGCATTTCCAATGTTGACTGTCCAATATCAGCCGTTACTGTCGCCAAACACATGCAATGGGGTTTGATAATCGGATCTTACCTCTGTCTAGGAAACTGAAGAGATACAAGAGCATGATAATAGGGATCATGCGTAGGTCGAGCTTCCGTGTCAAGCTCTTCCTAGCTTGAGGCGAAACGAATTGGGAAGCCCCATCATGGATGGATCCGGCCTTTGGTCCTAGAGAAGGGCTAGTCGATTTCTCCTCCGCATTGAGGCCCACGGGGTTCTTCATGATCCCAGTTTCGATGTCGGACATGGTATGTGCTTGGTGCAGCGTGCGACTTCTCTACGACGAAGTTATGGAAGCAGCGCTTTCTTTTCAAACGAACGCTGTAAGTTGGTCATGATATCTCTGGTGTTTTATGGATCGCGGCTCCTTCACCAGTATGGAAGCCGCTATACCAAGCCCTTCGGCCTTATCAGTGGGCCTATCTCATTGTAGCCTTAGCGGCGACTCGGTCGGGGGCCTCGAGATCAGATTGCTGACAAGATTGGCTTACTGACGTTGGAAGAAGATAGGAGACCAAGCCAAACCGTCGGGACCAGCTAGCGTGGCAAACGGGACCCGTGGAGCCGTTCGGGTTATGCTGACTAGCCGGGCGGCTCTTGAATGCGAGCCGAAAGCTGGCCCGCTTTTACCCTACGTGCATATGGCCAGGACACATACCTCCCTCCCTTAAGACCCGTAGTTCCGGGGTTAGTGCATGCTGGTAGCTAGGTCGGTCTCTGCGCTCCGATAGCCCTGGGTTACGGTTCTCTTGCCTTATCCGATCCCAGCCGTTGGAGATAAGGACATTCGCGGGGTGATGATCCATGTTCATGCAACCCGGCAGAGCTCCGATGCTATCCAAATCGTTAAAGTTGGCGATTGCCGGCACGAGCTCGCGGTCCATGACAGTCTCCCGAATACCGGCTCCTTCAGACGGCTGCGATTCCCTTCTCTCTTTCACACCAACGTTTCTTTAAAATACCATAAATGGCATAAATGGGCAGAATCTTTGACTTGAGGCGTGCCATCATTCAACACAAAGCAATCTGATCAGCCGAGGAAAACAGCTACGTCTAGATACTTAATTTTCGTCAAACATGCCTAAACCGGTTACCAAGCAGATCAAGCTCTGCTTCTTCGAGACTGCCTGCACCGGTAATCACCTGAGTCCAGGACAGTGGCGGTAAGCGAGCCTGGCAACAAGGGGACTTGAAGTCAGCTGTGCTAATACGACACCTTTAGGGACGAAAACGATAACTCCCGATCCAAAGACCGCATAGACTACTGGTTGAACGTTGCTCGGCTTGCGGAGAAGGGCAAAGTACTGGCTGTCTTTTTCGCGGATGCATATGGTCAACACACAATATATGGCGGCAATGCCGACGCCATATTCGCTTCCGGCACCCAAGTCGCACAATTCGATCCCATGATCCTAGTTCCCGCCATGGCATCAGTAACGAAGTCTGTATCGTTCGGTGTCACCGGCAGTACAAGCTACTTGAACCCCTATATCTTGGCACGAACGTATGCTGGCATGGATCACTTATCCCAGGGACGAGTAGCGTGGAACGTCGTCACGAGCTGGTCCAAGAGTGCGGCCCATGCTCTTGGACAGGAAGATGTCACACCTCATGACGAAAGATACGCTTCGGCTCACGAATATATGGATGTTTGCTACAAGCTGTGGGAAAGCAGCTGGGCCGACGATGCCCAAGTCTGGGATCGCGAGCGCCGGGTGGCCTACGATCCCGCCAAGATCCGCAAGATTGAACACAACGGAAAGTACTTCAATATAAACGGCACCCATCAGACGCACCCGTCTCCGCAGCGCACCCCCCTTATCTTCCAAGCGGGCTCATCAAAGGCCGGCCAGGGCTTCGCCGCCAAGCATGCCGAGGCCATCTTTATTGGTGGCTTGATACCCAAGCACACCACCGAGGCCGTGAAGAGTATTCGCAAATCAGCTACAGAAAATGGTCGCGACCCTACATCCATCAAGATTTTTGCTTCTATGAACCCCATTCTTGGTCGCACTCTGGAGGAGGCACAAGCAAAATACAAACGCGCCCTCGAGAATGCAGATATTGTCGGAGCCCTAGCCCAGTTCTCCGGGTTTACTGGTATCGACATGTCCAAGTATCCGCTGGATGAGCCGTTTCAACTGACTGGCAAACCCGGCGAGAATACCGTACAGTCGTTGATCCGCGACTTCCAGGGCGGTGCTGGTGAGAAAGGGGACGAAGTCTGGACCCCTCGACGTTTGGGCGAGTGTATGTGCTTTGGTGGCTTGCATCCCGCACCAGTGGGAACGGCTGAGATGATAGCCGACGCCATGCAGGAATGGGTGGATGTCGCTGATGTAGACGGCTTCAACATTTCTTACACAAGCAACCCGGCTAGTTTTGAGGATGTGGTAGAGCTCCTTATCCCCGAGCTTCAGAGAAGAGGGATGTACTGGAAGGATTACGCCGTACCGGGCGGTACCATGCGTGAGAACATGTACGAAGAGAAGGGCGCCAGCAAGCTCCGTAGTGATCACTACGGTAGCAAGTTCAAGTATGACACTTATTGGGGGAAAGCCAGTGGGACTAATGGTATTAATGGACACTAGCCAAATTTCAGATATCCAAAGATTTACCCGAAACAGGGCAATTCACACAGATGTATTCTGCATAAGCCCTTACTCTATTTCAAGACAAAACTTTTGCCGAATGATTAATACCCTCAGCGGCTATCAACTGATTTGAAACCCATCATAATCAATCATGACAAATATACAAATACAACCTTGTCTGCAAGAGGCATCATCGGCCGCTGGACCCAGTCTGACACTCATCTGCGCAGCACATTAGCTTGACTTGTTTCACGCCCTTCAGCCCCATGTGCAAGCTATATGGTGTTTTCTGACGTGGCACTTGACAGAATACCGGTAACTTATACTGGATTTGGGACTGGTCAAGATCAAACTTGAACGACCAACTATATAAAGCTGGTGATCTAGCCGAGAGGACGCATCTGAACCGTGCTTCCTTGCATCGAATGTCTATAGGCGTTTCACATTGTCATGGCGATGCGGTAGATTTACAGGAGGTCTGGTGAGACACCGCACAGCACCCGATATATATTCCCATACTTGTCCCCTTACGTGTGAGACGGGCAAGATTCAGTCTCTTTATGAATCGAACCATGTACTTGACCTTTGCTTATAACTGGCCCCATATTGTTCCTTGACACACGTGAAATCTATTTCTCCCTGACACAGTGAGAATTTTCAAAATTATACAGACTTTAGCTACTCAGGTATCAAACTGCATAACAGTTACCTAAGGGCTATAATAAAACTTTTAACACATGCCATGAGAGAGTATCATCGTCATCCAGAGAACCCAATTTTCCTCGTCACAGCTTTCATCAGAAACACAGTAGCTGCTTCAAATTCAGCCCAACCCGATTGAACTCACTAAAGCAGAATGCAGACCCCCACCAACCAACTCCCCTCCCCTCAAAATCAATATATCAGTCGACACGAATACTCCACTCCATTCAAGTGTTTTGGGGCATGTACATGCTGTTACCGAAGTCGTCCATTCCAGTGGGAATGTCGAAGAGAATCTCATCATCAAAGTGAAATACTGCATGGTTGCTAGGCATTTGACCGATATCCGGAGTGAAGCTGGAGTGAACAGGGATACCACCGTTCTCAACAGTAGTTCCTTGACTCTCAGGTGGTGTCTGTTGTGTCATGTCAAGGATCATTTGTCCGTAGTCGTGGAAGCCCGATTCTTCAGCCAGCACTTCCCGAGCGATTGCATTTGAGTTTCTTGGAAGGATCGGTCGTTGCTCTTGTTTTCCGTCTGCTACAAGCACAGCAACGCTATCCTTAATTTCCTCAAAAGCATCACGATACTTCTTCGCCATTGGCCACCTCTCGACGATGATGTATAAGATCACATTGCAATCGTTCAGTGCGCCGATGGCCCGTTGCGAATAGAGTTCTCCAGGATTAATCCAGATCGTATATATCAGGGTGAGTCCTATTCGCAATTAGTGTCGGTCGCTCATCCTTACTTGTAAGACGTGACATACCGGCTAAGAAGACTGTTTGTAGAGCCCAGAGTGAGTACCCAACTACTGAGTTGCGATGAAGTTTCTTGAAAGTTTCACAGACTCCAATGCATGCCTTGGCACATTCTTTGACGTATCGGGATCGTTGCGAAAGTACGATTGGAAAATATAACTGCCGCAGACAGTTGTAATAGAAATGCATCTAGAAACCATGTCAGTTAGGTTGGCGTATTTTCAAGAGGAGGAACCCACGTAATAATCGTAACCATCATATGGCCGTGGTCCAAGATCAGCTGGAACATGATTCGGTGGAGGGATTTCGTCCTTCCAGTTTTCTAGGTCCATTTGGAACCGAGAGATGGTAGCATCTGAGATATCGTCTGTGCTTCGATCTAGACGATATATGGTGTCCTTGATTCGAGACTCGATCTGTCTTATTTTGATAGTTTGCCTGAAGCAGGCCAGTGAAGATGATTTTGGTAACGTATTGTTGTTGACGTCGAGGCTCGTTGCCTCCTCATCAACGTTCATGGGCATCTATAATTATTGAGGTGAGTAAGATGTTTGGTCAGTGTACGCTTGAACATACCATGGCATCGATATCGTGATCGGGAAGCGCAAATGGCCGTCCAAGAGCCAAGGAAATTTGGCGGTCAAGCATATAGCCGGACCAGAAGACTCTGTTGGAGAGCTCATCCTCAAGTGTGGGATAGGAGAACGATTTTCTTCGATGCATGCCTAATTCAACACATGTTCTCATAGCCAATCCAACGTAGTTCCTGAAAATAATCAGAATGATGCCCAAGGCACGTACAGGAAGCCACTTACCAGGCCCCGGGGACCTTTGGAGCTCTCAGTGAATAGATTCCAAGCAATAGCAAAATTTGAACTGTTCGAAGGTTCCTCCATCCCACTATCGCTTCGAGATGCTCAATAGCTGCATTATAATGTCGTTCTGGAAAGAAGTTGCCAACTTCTCCGGTTGTCTCCAGGTACCTTCCACCATTGGCATAGACAAGGTGGAGGAGTATTTTATCCTCAAGGCGGTCCAAGCAATCCCTGTGCTGATGAATATCAGCAATGAATGGGGTGTGGAGTATGGGCCATCGTGTCGAGATGTGCTGGAGGTATCCATGATATAAACGAGTTGCGACTTCCGAAGGGACATCTTCCAGATCTATGGCAGCCGCATCTGGGAGGTTGACACAGAATACAGATCTTGGAGACAAATCTTCCCCGCACTCAACCTCGCGTATCGTCTCTGGTTTCCCTCCATTGCGCACTACTGAAGCCATCATCCTGCCCATCGAGATATTAGAAGAAGCCCCGACATATACACCGCCAGACTCGCAAGATAAATCCCGTATGAGCGATACGAGAGAGCTCACGCCGCCTTCCGCATTGCCCGGGACATTGACTTGGGATTGACTTGGGGACCCGTCATCGCCGGTTGAGTCGCTCTCCCGTGGCGGCACATCTCCCTCGTTCTTCGTCAGACGTGCAAGTTTCTTTTCCAACTCAACTACTCGATCCTCAAGGGCGCGGATATACTGCGTTTTACTTGGGGGCCTTGACGAGTGAGGATACTGACACTCAACATTGGCTGTTAAGCAGGCAGAGCAATGCGGATGAGCTCCGTCGCATTTGCTTTTGCGTGACTTGCAGCGACTGCAAGCTACCGACACTCTTGTCCGCTTGGCATAGCGCTCACTCAGAGAGGAGTCAAACAGCCACGAGGCTTCGTGCTCTGTTGATGCGTCCATCGCTCCCGATCTGTGGGCTGGGCCGATCAGCGTTGTGGTCAAGAAGTTGCACTTGGATGTTGAGGTCCGAGTCGGCTATCACTGCGATTGGGCAGATAAGTGCGACCTCGGCGATTGGCTCAGTAGAGTTGCCTGTTCTTAGGGGCGGCCCCGGTGACGCACTCCACTAATGGGCGCCACAGTTGGTGGCCATATGAACTAACGAGGCCCAGATTTGTCCAAACTGCCCCGAGACTCATTTTAACTTCAAAGCTTTGTCCACCTTTAGTCTTTGTAGTTGAGAAAACACGATGATGGATTATAATGATGGATTACATTAATACAGAGAAGTATAATCGACAAAATAGAGTATCTGGACTCATCTCAACCCTGTTCTCTTCAAGGAGCCTACGGAGCATGCCTTCCTCCTTTGCTACATTGGAGGTGCTAGACGTTACGCTTAGAGACTCAACCAGTTTACAATTTGATGCACTTGCGTACGCAATAAACATTGTCATAGGCTTTTGTACGTGCTTCTCTGAGTATTTGCAGTTCGAAGTGCGAGCTCCAAAGATGACGTGATTAAATTGATCAATTTCCATGCTTGAGCACGGCGAAGTTAATCGCCTTTCATGTCGAATCTCGCTACCTGGAGCGACCTAGAGCCAGCGCCGGGACCTTCATGTACTTTGCGACGTATGAGTGAGGCGCTTATATGGGGCATGGCCCAAAATTAGTGAACATCGGGGTATAATTCAGCTTACACTCCAAAGATCGCCTAGAAAGCCGTTCGCCTTGTGCCGACCGCACCTATGCTGTAACTAAGCGTGAAAGTGGAATACCATAACAGAATTGAAGTCTGGCGATTGTGTCGATAACTATCCAATCCCGGAGGTCCTTTCCTGGAGCGCGCGGGGCAGAATTGTCTCCCCCAAATTCATTTGTGTGAAAGTCGTCCGGCATAGCACTGTTGTTTGCGAATTGTGTTACCGCTGTAAAAGGAATGAAAGAAATATGATCCACTGCAACTTACTTCCCCCTTGAGATTTACTTTGCATGGTGGCCATGTGGATGGTTTCCCGCTTTAATCTTTGGGAATACATGTGGTATCATATACAAGAGCTGTCGTCTTCACCTGTTTGCGCTTCGGCCATTGCGAGTATGGAACTTGGAAAGAGTTTTTCAATGCACATTTATCCACAAACAGGCTTTTCAATGTTTAGGGAAGCTCGTTAATACTCGGAGCGCGTACTGTACTTCAGTCGTATTATAGCCTGAATGGTTTCATCTCAGCTAGGTTGAATAACCTCTGTACAACTTTAAAACCTTAGTTGAAATGGGTTAATGCTTTCTTTTATATACTTCTAGTAGACAAATTTGTAGTCTGTTTGATCGTCAAGCTCTTCGCCTGGTTGCAGGGCAGCTATCTTCCGATCAATACTTTTGTTGTGGGCAATGAATATAACCATCGTTAGCAACATGATTGGAAAGCTAAGCGCTGTTATGGCCAATCCCGTACCAAATCCGACAGGATAGTGAGGTGATTGCGCAGTGATGAAGACATTGCTGCTCACAAAGTTAGCGCAGTTGCCGATGCCAAGTAACACAGCTGTCCCAAATGACTGGTGGGCGCGTCCGCGGAGATTAGCTGTCAGTATCCCAATGTACATAGGCATCTGGACAAACGTCCCAAGGCTGATGGCAAATTGTGCTAAATAGCGTACCGCTGGTGGATCAACCTGCTTCAAGTGCAAGATCCACCCAAGAATGCTGACAACGATAGCTGGAAGGATGAAGGGCCACCTTGTGTTAAGACGTCCCGATAAGAGCGTCGTTGTTAGCGCACCCGCGATTCTGATGATCCATACTGGAATCGTCATCACTTGGGCACGGCGCTCTGTCCATCCCAACTGACTCAGGATTGTGGGATTGAACGAGCTGAGCGACCCAGCTGACATGTCGGCACAGAAGAAGAGTACAGTCCTTCGCAATGATTAGTTGCTTGATCCATCGGATACTTGGAAGAGGCCTGAAACAACATACAGTAGCCATATCTTGTAGTCGAGGACAATCTTCGGCCAATCAACCTTGACCATATGTGACTTCTCATCGCCCTTATCGAGTTGAAGTCTTGCCAAGAGCTGGGTTTGGTCCTCCTTACTCAACCACCTATCTTGAGCCGGAAAGTGTGGAGTAAAGACGAATACAAACGCCGAGAATGCAATGGTGACGAGACCCTCTACGATGAAAATCCTGCGCCGTATGAGACAACTTGCAGAAGAGAAATCAGAGGGAATTGGAGCATTGAACTTGACTCACCAGCTCCAACCGGCCAGACCTGAGGCGCCATTGAAATCCATAAGTGCGTAAGCAAGCAGCTGTAAAGCTTCTTAGCCTAGAAGAACTGCGTACCTGGTGCACATTCCTCACTTACACCGCTGAAACAAGAGCCTGATTGCCCAAAGGCGAAGAATAATGCAAATCGTAGAGACAGCTCCTTTTTCCGATAGTATGACGCAATGAGCAGTCCAGCTCCCGCCGGCAATCCGGTCTCGACTACACCCATCAAGAATCGTACTACGAGAAGACCTTCATAGGATCTGGTGAAACCCTGACACATGGCCAACACTCCTGCGTAGCACCGATACTGGTTAGGCCATGGAAGTCCCGAGCACGAAGTCGGCGCCTTACCAAGAATAAGCATCTGTGCACCCAGGAATATGTTTGGCTTGATCCACTTCAATGCCATAAGCCAATTACTCGGCACTTCAAATAAGACCTGTAATTGGAGATTAATCCGGGACCTATCCGCTTGATTTGAGGTTTCATACGAAGGGGATATAGAAGATCCAAAGCGCAGTGTTGAAACCAGCAGGCGGCATATTGAGACCTTTCTCAAGGCCAGCTAGGCGAGCGTTGGCAATGTTGGTTCTGTCCAAAAAACAAATAAGATATAGCAGGCCCATAATCGGAATGACTTTCAGATCGATCTTGTTTGTCAATCGGCGGTCAGCTTGAGGGTCCAGGCTGTACACTTCCGCCTGAACACCCTGGAGGTGCAATTCTGACTTGGATGACTTTGCTGTGACGGTATGCCGTGCCAGCTTCTCGTCGACAAGGGCAGACCCGCCGAGCACGGCCTTTTCGGAGATGGCGTCCATGACTTCGAAGTTCGAGGTTGTTGGCACTTACGGACCACTCCGGTGGACGACGGAGAAGCGAGGGATTGAGGAAGCTACTGGCGAGGGAGGGTTATATTAGTGACAACACAGCCATGACAAGTATCTTCTGTGGTCGCGTGAGAATAACCAGGATGAGCTTCTCAATACTGTGCTATTGGAAGCTGTAGCGAATCTTTTTTTTTTCTTCTGGTCTGCCAATCTTCTGGGGATTGCATGCCATCTGGGGGCCTTTGCCATTCCTGGCGAAAACCCTGTAGACCCGCAGCAGTGGCATCCAATGTGGAGTGCGCTAAATTGCAGACCAATATGGATGTGGTTCAGAGTTCTTTGGTTTGAACAAGCTAAACAAACCCTTCTTATGCCCTGTTGCTTGGCAGATGGGTCTGGACCCATTACCCGTGGTTGTTATCATTTTGGTGTTGGTCAATATATCTAAGTTGACCGAGGGTGCGGAGGTGTTGGTCTTGAATCGCGAATTACGGGAGTAGTTGCTTGAAGATACCTACACGAGTACTTGCCTCAGCACGTAGTTAGTGCGCAGCCTGACAAGCCCAAGTAGACAGGCTAGACCCTAAGTGATCATAGGCAGCATGACAGTGTGGCCTGCCTGAACCTTGTTGAGTCAACGGAACACCACCAATTACTGTGAATTCACATCATGCCTACTCCTTACAACCCCGTGTGATAACTTTGCCTGGGAAATTATGTCGTTTCCATATCTATCCGGTCACACGACGTGCCGTAACTCAAGTCTGTCATTGACATCGTATGAACGCAGAATGCGCAATTTCAAACGAAGTTGTGTCAATTCACTAACACACATATCGTCGGCGAACTCCCAAAGGCCTAGCTTGCGATATGCCAAGTCAGCTGAATTGGATTACACTAGTACAATCAGGGCATGCATGTCGGCCAAGGCTTAATTTACCCGCAATATAAGAGTGAGGCTTAGAATAAATGATACCAGCGAGTGTTTCGAGAACAATTTTAGTAGAAGCCGAGAACTTATGCAAAAGTACCACATTGACTTGTGAGTTTGAGACTATCAGACAACCTTGACATCAGCCAATGAGGGTTGTCTGGAAATGGTGCCACGGCACTGATATGTAACTACATTTCGCATATTGGAGGTCTCTCCGAGATTGCGTCGTGAATACCGACATACTTTCTAGGCCTGCCCCCAGGACCTACCTAGGTCGAGTCTGCTATAGTGCCAGTCCAGCAATGGAAAATGAAGCCCATCGTAGGGTGAATTCTTGTGGCACATATTGCACTATCGAGCACTCGTAGCCTCGTGCTCATTGAATCATGATATAGAAGAACGCGCGGCAAGACCAGTATGTCTCCCCATCACAGCCCTCATCACTGAGCACTTTGCCTGATAGCTGATGTTCAAATTCATGCCTCATGTTTCACAGTCGTCAAGCCAGTAACTCTTTCAAAACGGACGGTATCCCATAGTTTCAGCTTAATCATAGACTTCCGTTGGCCCTAGACCTTGTCTTGATCGATGTTGCCCCTTTTTATCTCATCACTGCCTATGGTAATGGATTATACTCTCTTATTCCTTGGCATACTCCATCCACTTCAACTCCGTCAACACGCTCTGACACTTTCCCATTAGCACCGAAACGGATGAGGTCCCCACCATGCGGATCACTAACAACCATCGGCTTCCAGCCCATAGCCGTCTGCGGGCCATGATACGGGTCCTTAACGAAGGCGAGAACATGGTCCTGCATCGAATTGCTAACTTCGATTTCGAGAGTGGTGGTGTTCGCGATGTGGTCCAGCAGTCTATACGTCCCAAAGGCTATTGGCGCGTCACTGGCATGGTACGCGCCGAGCCACTTGTAGTAGTTCAAATTAGGAAACGTACCCGCATACTGGAACCGGAAAACTGGCACATCAGCACCCATCCGGTTTCTATATACGGTTGAGTTGAATGTTGGACAAACCCCGAACGATATCGTGCCAGCATCGACCGCCGGCTGGTACGGGCCCGCTGTCAAGTTATCTACCGGATATGGAACCAACGATGAGAATTCATTGGCCGTGGCCGAGATAATGGCCGGGAGGCGCGCGATCTTGCCTGCTTCAGACCGGGCCTCGTAGTCAGTGAACACAATTCGATCATCGGGAATCAAGCTGAAGGAAAGCGCGGGTGTTTCGCCCCGATCGCCGTACTGTCCGATGAAGTTCTCTATCTGTGCAAACGGCACACGTCGCATGCAGTCAAGCTCCGCTGCACCGTCCTCGTCGTCATCGTCGCCGCTTGGAGCATCGCACCCAACGTGGCGCGCCACGAAGGTGAAGTTTGAGTACGTTGGATCAGCGACCGCAGAGACAGAAAAGATCGTCCCCGATTGAAGCCAGTAGGCTTGAGCGATGGGTTCCTCGTGGAAAGCATACGCATGAATATCCGCGCTTATAGATCCCGCCGACCGGCCCCATTGGGTGATGCGGTTCGGGTCGCCGCCGAAGGCTGCAATGTTGTCGCGCACCCATTCGAGTGCGGCGCGCTGGTCGAGGATGCCGAGGTTCTGGTCGCCGCCCTCCAGTCCGCGCGCGTTGGGGAAGCCAAATATGTTAAGACGGTAGTTGATAGTGACGACGATGTGCGACTGCGACCGCTCGACCCACGATGGCGGAAGCTGCCACGGGATATCGACTCCGCCAATCACAAAGC
Organism: Neoarthrinium moseri; assembly: GCF_022829205.1. NCBI lineage: Eukaryota > Fungi > Ascomycota > Sordariomycetes > Amphisphaeriales > Apiosporaceae > Neoarthrinium > Neoarthrinium moseri. The sequence continues at coordinate 116,558 of NW_026055143.1, forward strand.
CACCTCCAGTCATGAAAAATAGAACGGGCAGACCGGCGTCAGCTCGCGGTGCTGCGGCCCTTTTTGGCATCCACACCGCCAGATATAGGCAGTCCTCAGATGTGGCCTCGCCTACCAGCCCCGACGAGTCGTTCTGGTTGCCATTGTAAATCAAGTTGCCTTTGGTCAAGTTTTGGTTCCAGAGTGAGGTCACTGCCGTCACGAACTGCGGGCACGATGGTGGAAACCGGGTGGCGTAATGATGCTCACTTGAAGACGATGAGAGTTTCTGAGGCGCCAGCCAGCGACGCTCCAGCACTGGCGGCTTCGCAAACGGGATGGCGCGGAACTGTAGGGTGTTTGGAAACTTGGGGTCGATGAGCCCAGTGAAGCTGCCGGTGGAGGTTTGGACGGTGACATGGTCGGAGTCCGGGCGCTCGGTCACTTGGCCCAAGACAGCATCGCTCGCCGCAGCAAGGAGGGACAAGATCACGAGCTTCATATTGGGCAGCCTGTGGTATCGAAACAACATCTCCGTTCCCGGAGTACTGGTGCTTTGATTATAAAAATAACTTCGTTTTTGAACAGTGGCGATGACGTATGCTGTCTCCTTGTGTACTATGGTGCTCCTATGCGGCCGCGGTCGCCCCATAGGTGCATTCGGCCAGTTTGTTTCTGGCAGGTGAGTGTTGTATGCAGTCAGTCGAGCGAATGAAAGACAATTATGGAAACAAAGTGGATCCTGAAGGATCAGTGGCGGCGTGCCTGGAGTATATTCCAGGATAATGCTGACAGCTGCCAAGCGCACCAATTAGTCAAAGTCAAGATTCAGCGGTGATAGTAGGCTTCAAGTCGTCATGGGTAACGGAATGCCCACGATTTCCCATATTCTGGCGCAAGATATTCAAGTTTAGCTCCTCTATACGCACGTTTCGTCTATCCACGGAACGTGAAGTACCTAGGTATGCTAGCAAAGAAGAGACAAGCAAGATGGCGAAGATCCTGACCAACCGTCTTGCTTTGCTTTACTCTCAGTACAGCAAGCAGTTACCGCCAATTACATCTACGATTTCACCGAGCAACCCGTATGTATCACTTATCAACAGCCCGCCTCTAGAGCCAGGACTTTGTGGATTAAGTCAGAACTTCGATAATTAATAGATACGCTACGTTTGGAAAATGTGAGCAGCGTTTACATAGCTTGAAGTCACTACTTTTATAAATACAAGGCTGGAAGGAATAACTAGGCCAGGCACAATATCGACCGAAATACTTGAAGGCACTTATTAAACTATGCGATTAAGTGATGGATCACTGTTAACTTATAATCTTGAGGTGTAGATAAAGATGTTGATTGTGTTAAATTATGTACATCGGAGCATGAAATACATGGTACAGACCTGGAGACATGGATGGGCTTTCTGAAGAACCGGCGTTTTAGCTGTTCATGCCATTGTGTCGAACTATCCTCGAGTATGAAGTATGGCTTTTATCATTGCGAGCGCTTTGGTTCCATCAGAAATTTCTTTCTTATATGTGGCGATCAAGTCATGATCTGGATCTTCTGTATTGTTCGAGTACGGTTGACAAGCTGGCCATACACATGATTTCTAGGTTTACCGGTCCTCTGCCACCCTAGTTAACTGATCTGGAATGCATTGTTGGTCCATTGACTACTGTATTGGCTTTCTCACGTGAATGGAGCTTGAATAGTATACGTGTGGTCGATCTGCAATCTACTTGCCCTTTTAGTTTTATTTCTGTGAAGAAGTTTGTTTGTCCGCATTATCACTGAGATCGTCCCTTTACTGGCCTTCCAATGATACCCTCGCAACTCTTCCGCCGTTAGTGGGAGCCTGTTTCCCATCTCGTCAGATCCCGACGGTGCCTCCCGGCGGCATGTCAGACTGTCCGACTTCTTTGGCGCGTCGGGAGCGCGAAGCAACAGGTGGCTCTCGTCCTCAACGCCGATCGCGACCAGGGCCGTACCCGGCTACGTGACCGGGACCGGCTTGTCGTGGCCCAATCAGTTCCCCAGCCCAGCTCCTCGTGCGCCAGGTGCTGCAAGCGCAACGCGGCGATCACTGATCATTCCAGTCCCGAAGGCTTCAGTAGCAGGCGCCCCTGCACGAAGCGCACCAGGTCCTCGATCGTAAGCAATAGCGCGATGATGAGTGGACCACGGCGATTAAGTTACCATCTTCAAGATTTGGCATCGCGCATGCTGGATCAGACGCAACACGGCTTTTGTGAGCGGGCCCTGTCTCTAGAACTACCGAAGTCACACGAATTTTGCGATGTAAACAGAGCTGAAACGACTATAATACCTTTAAAAAGTTGTTGCGCTAGTTTCAGGGCAGCGATGGAAAGCTCATTTACCTGGCCAGCTTCATCCACACAGGACATGGTAACTTTCATAGACAATAGTGAATATAGCAGCATTTCTGCTGCGTTGCCACGGAGCGTCAGATGACCACGGCTAGGTTCCAAGAATGTAGCATAGATGATGCTCTTCTTGCCCTTTCTGATTGGGAAAGGGCTAGTCTTAGTTTTCACGAAGCACATCTCTATAATGCACTCCATAGCTGCACCTGACCTCACCCTTGGTAGTGCGGTTCTAGGAAGATAGGTTTGGGACAAAATGAGAAGCTGAGAGTATCAGCTGCAGAACGTGGGATTGATGATTGGTGGTTAGGTTCACTTGTCTAAAATTTTTCCCATTTCACGCCTTACATTATAGGAGCCATTACTGAACTAGTTTTCCAGTTTAACCAGCAACAATGACCATTAATAAATCCCGCGGTAGTAAAGCACGCCTAATATCATTCAAAGGACAAAATTTAGAGCTCAAGTAGTGTGAAAAGAATGGTTTAGGCTACAAAGTCAATTACACTTCAAATATAGATACACGGAAACACTATACTTCGTTGAATCCAAACGCATCGACGTCACGTGTTCTGCACCGAATGTTCCTATACGTACAAGCATCACGTCTATCTTGGAGATTACATGGCTTTGGCGTTCATCTCATATTGGCGAAGACCAACTCAGCCGCTGACTGACATTTGCATGTGGCGGGGCCTTGGCTGCCAAGGCTTGCGGGACCGCTTCAGCCGCCCGGCCGCTTCGCTGTGCCCATTTACACTGCTATGTCTATGATAGTTGCTCGATAACACGTGCATTACCTATTGGGGGAAAATTAAGAACTCGGTATCCTGGCGGGTTAATGTGCACAGCCCCGTAGGCCAGCCCCGTAGGGCTTTTTGGGGTTTAATATCTACTCAGCCTCCCCGCGGATGGTTCGTCTCGGTGTGAGGACGGTGCCTGATGACGATGATGGTGCTTCTTGATTCGCGGCTACGTTAACCGAATACAGCCACAGCTCGTTCATGAGCACCTAACCGAGTCGACTCAGCCTTCAGCAAGGACAGCCGCTAACTCGGATCTTGTCCCGGGAACCTGTTTCCAAACAGGATGCCTAGATTGGGCTTTGATTGTCTCTGGTGTGTTGCGTCCGCCACGGTAGACAAAATGCCGCGATTTCCGCCCCGAAGCTCAATCCTGTCCATCCTCTGTATGTGTGCACGCACACATCAGAGCTCGCACAGCGGGTTCGAACCGCCAACAGCCTTCCACATACACGAAACGCGCCTCCAGATGCCTTTGTTTGCTTTCACTTTGGTGCTATGCTGGTTCATCGCGCCCACGTGGGCCCAGAACTGCAGTGTCCCACCGCTTACATTGACCATACAAAACACAACGTTTAGCGACGGTATAGTTGTCAACCGTGGCATCCAGACCTTGCTCGGTGGACAGCTACTAGGACTCCGCCTTTCGCTCAGCCAAAACAATACTCGCGTTAGGAATGCGCGCGACTGTCCGGAACGCGCTGCCAACTTTTCCAGGTGCCAGGGAGCGTCGGGCGGCGTATTCAGCATCTCGGAGGATACATTCACCAGTGTCCCTCCAAGTAGATGGAACGTCTCTGTTGTGGACCCTCATCCGCAAGACGTGACGATCCTATACGGCTACGGCGCGGCAGAGTTTCCTGGCACAGAGGCAATGGTCGACGCGCTCCCCGTCGAGGTCTGGTCCGATACAGACGCCCAAAACAAATCAGAGCTTGCTCTTGGACCGAGCTCATCATTTCTCAGCCGCCTTGTTGAACATTCATGGGCACCGACCCGCAACATTGGGCTATATTATGGATCGAGGTCGCAAAATCAAGCCAAAGATGGTCGCTTGATTATTGGCGGATTCGACGAAGCTAGATTCGATGCATCAACTGAGGCCGAATTCCCGCTGTTTGGCTATGGAGCTGCAATAAGTTGTCCTCTGCAAGTGATGCTTGCCGATGTCATCTTGACCAACTCGGAAGGTAATCACTCGCTCTTCAGAGATCCCGATTCGAGAGTTCCTGCGTGTATAGATACGATCCAGAATGCGTTCACCTTCACAAAGACGATGTACGACCAATGGGCCGGCCTGACGCGCCACATTGACTTCGATGGATCGAATTATACAGGGCAGACATACCCTGCGGATAGAGAGCCACTCCTTGGGACACTGACCATCAAGTTGTCGAACGGTTACACGTCTGTGATCCCTCACTTCGAATTGGTATCGAATGAACGCGGGACTGATGACCAAGGCAAGTACGCAGTGCTCAACTCGTCACGTGTCATGGCCGCGATTCAATCAGGGCAAGGCGATCTAGGGAATGATGTTCCTCAACTCGGTGGCGTCTTCTTATCGCAGAACTACCTGCGGATAGATTACGACCAGAAGAAATTCTGGCTTGCCAAGGCTGTTACGAATACCTCTCTCCCCGCGGAGATCACAGGTGTCTGCACGTCGCAACCTACCATGCCTGTGACAAATGAGGGAATACCCGGGGGAAATAAGGACCTTGGTTTGAAAGTTGGCCTACCCGTCGCGTTTATCATCGTAATAGCCGGATTGTTTGGGCTCTGGCGCTTCAAACACCGGTCGAGACTGCCCTCTCCTTCTCCAGGAGGCATGTTTACTCAGCTGCACCGAAACATCAACCTTCGCGGACGGCCTCCTCAGGCAGCAGATCCAGGCGCACGAGAAATGATACAAACTCACCAGACTGCCACACAGCCTTCCGAGTCCGCAGCTGCGCAGAACACAGCGAAAGCAGACAGTGGCAGAGAGTCAGACGGGTACGAAGATGCTACAAGGAGGAATTCACTTCCCTAAGGAGACAGTTCCTACATACACGGTGGTGGCCGACAAACGCACAACAGTTCATACAACTGGATAGAGCTTTCCTCGAGTTCTCTTTGCGGTGTCTTCACGTTTGCAGATGCGGGATTCGCACTCTTTACTGCGATTAGTGATCAACAGGTGAGAACCAGCGAGTTGAAGTTATGGTAGACTGTCTGAAGCTTGCCATGAGGTCCAGGAGACATCAAGATGGTAGGTTGATGCGAGGGCAGCCCAGAACCGCACAGAATATCATATATAGAAGCGAGCAAAGTTTCCATTGGCAGATGATATTTCTATTATGCCCCAAACAAAGTCGCCCAAAGCGAGGACAATAAGTTAGGTATTTTAACCGACGGGAATTTCGACAGTGTCGGTAGTCACTAGCCCATAAGCGATGTGGGGGGAGGCGTTCTAGTTAACCTGCGTACATACGCAACGCGCACTGACACCCCCATACCCCAAGAACTCGATGTCCCGGGATGTTTTCGTTAGGGTCTTGAGCTTTAATCATGCCCAAGCAGGTAACGATCATTCTCCTAAATTTTTGACTCGCATATGCTGCAATCATTAACTTACACGTCCATCTTTCGAACTTTCGCGCCATGCATCCATCGTGCCGGGCTGAGTGAGAGGCGGCGAGCTTCTGGCCATTCCACACTGCCCTTGCTTGGGCGAGAAACAACCTGCCGGCAGTTCTCAAAGGAGCATCCTTGGAACTGACTTAGCCAATTGAGTCATTAGCCGGGCGCACCTACACGGTTCATTGTCAAGTCTACAGGGCGTGCGGTCGGTTAAGCTCTTTGCCGGACGATGCTCAAAGCTAGAGATGCACGGTATACCGTAGTAGTGCAAGATACGCAAAGGAATTGATTCATGTTCATGCGGTTGTGATGGCACGATACGATCCTTAACACGAGTACACTCTCCGATCTACAATACATGTCTGCCGTGCCGGACCGGCGAGCGGGATAGGTGCGCCTCACTGTCTCAGTCTTTGCGGAGGGCAAAGCGGTAGACGGGGAGGACTTTTTCCTTAAGCCGAGAGCGAGGGCTTCACTTATGAAAAGCCCTTGAGTGCCTTTTTGCCCCGTCTCGAGTCACATCCCCGGCCCACATCGACCCAAGAATGCGAAATGGAATCGTTGAGACGTTGAGACCCTAGATCCACAAGAAAGGAAACTTACACAGTAGCGCGGGGGCGCCAGGGACGCTGCCAGACGCGCGTGGCATGCGGCAGGCAAGCCCCATGGCCGGCACAGTTCTGCTTGGCAAGAGATGCTTGGGATTAGCTTGGCATATGCTTGTCTCCGGGCGGGTCGCTCCCTAGCACTTCCCCCTGCAGCTAAGAGCTAGTGACGTGATATAATTGTCTGCGATATTCCCTCATGTGGGCTACGAGCTCATCAACCCATCCGCTATTGCTTTCAAGCTTTGTGGTTGGCGGCAACGGCGACACCGCTTCGCTTCTAGCCCGCTCCTAGCCCCAGCTCAAGCGGATGTTTACGGAGCCGCGATCTCATTAACGGTAAACCAAGGCGCCGAGAAAGCTCCGTACCTGTGATAAGTTATACTCGGTACCACAAGCCCGGATACCTGGCGACCTGGCATCACTAATCAGCGCAGCCCTGATTCGAGCGCAATTTGCTCGGATTCTGCTAGTCGTCCTCCGCCAGTCTGGGGGAACAAGGTATCGACGACTGGTTGGATATCCACTCTGGTCAACCGTCCAGGTTCTCCGTGGGAAAGCTCTCCCCGCGACCATACGCTACCTGAACCTGGCTGGCTTTGACATCAGCGCGGGGCGCCGAATTGCCTTCTGTCACGCACCTCCATGACTGGATACGATGGGGAACGGGGAGGGGCGCGAGGCGCGTCGTCGGGCCCTGGGCTGATTCCCTAGGTCCTCCTCCCTAAATACCTGGCCTCCTCCTTCTCTCTTCTCCCATTCCTCATCGGCCAGGTCCATTGTCTAGTCATCTGTACGAACGAAAGAACGTACAGCCCTCCAACTATGAGCGCCAACAACCACTTCGGCGCCACGGGCACCACCCTGAGCGTCCTGCAGCTGGCCTTCATCGTCGCTCCGTCCTTCATCCTCTTTGGATACAACCAGGCTGGTGTCGGTGGTCTCCTGACCGAGTCCGATTGGGTCAAAACCTTCCCCCAGATCGACACTGTGAACACCACGGGCGCAGAAAAGAGTAAAAACAGCACTATCCAGGGCGTCGTGGTGGCAGTTTTTGTCATCGGAGCTCTCTTTGGATCTCTGTCGTGCTCCTACACCGGAAACGCCCTTGGCCGCCGCAATGTTATCTTCATAGGTATGTCCTGCGGACCTAATGTCTGCCGTCTTGGCTAATTGTTGTCCAGCCGGAGTCTTTACCTTGATTGGTTCCATCCTGGAGGCTTCCTCGTTCGGACTTGCTCAGTTCATCGTCGGACGCATCATCCTGGGCGCTGGAGTCGGCCAGCTGAGCTCCATTGTGCCCGTGTGGCAAGCCGAGACTTCCGGTGCTACCAACCGAGGGCGCCATGTCGTTCTCACTGGCCTCTTCATTTGCCTGGGCTATGTCCTCGAGTCCTGGATCGATCTCGGCTTCTTCGAATTCCACACCGGACCAGTCACGTGGCGACCCCCGTTGGCTATCTCGATCGTCTTCTCACTCATATTGATGGGCTCAATCTACTTCTTTCCCGAGTCGCCCCGATGGCTGGTGCTCAAGAACCGCAGCGACCAAGCCCGCTCGGTGATTGCGGCCTTGCGAGGGCTCCCCGAGGATTCGGTCGAAGTGCAGGCAGAAGTGACTGGAATCGAGTTTTCTCTTGAGGAGACTGCAGGGACTGCCGTCAAGCTCACCGACATGCTCAAGATGGGAGAAGACAAGCTGCTGTACCGATTCCTTCTCTGCATCATGCTGCAGTTCTACCAGCAGATGTCTGGGAGCAACCTCGTCAGCGTCTATGCACCCATTCTGTTCCAGCAGAACCTCGGTCTCAGCGGAGAACTCTCGAGAGTCTTGTCCGGAGGAGCGCTCACCTGGAAATTCCTGTCCTCCTTCATTGCCTTCTTCACCATCGACAGGTTCGGTCGCCGCGCAGTGTTCATCGTGTCCGGTGTTGGCATGTCTTGCTGCATGATTGCTCTAGCAATCACCACCTCCTTCCCCAAGGACAACAAGTCTGCTCAGATCGCCGCCGGGTGCTTCATATACCTCTATAACACCTTTGTGCCGATTGGTTTCCTGGGAGCCAACTTCCTCTACTGCACAGAAGTTGCGCCGATCCGTCTTCGAATGGCCATGTCATCCATCTCCACAGCCAACCATTGGCTCTGGAACTTTGTCGTTGCAATGGTTACACCTGTGGCCATCAACACGATCGGCTGGCAATATTACATCGTATTCGCTGTCATCTCGGCATGCATCCCACTCTCTGTCCTCTTCCTCTTCCCTGAGACCAAAGGGCGCTCCTTGGAGGATATCGACATGATGTTCAAGGATTCGCCATCCGCCTGGGCAACAGTCAAGTACGCCAAGACCCGACCCGTCGCTCTTCCCCAAGAATTTGCGGCCAAATCAGACACAAAGTCGGCCCATCTCGAAGAAGCCTGAAGGGATAATTAACGGAAATGATGACGACATATATTTTACAGCGAATTTTTTACCCCTTGGTCACCATCAGGGGACACACCAATACTCCCCAGGATATCTGATGGAAGGCTGCTATTTCGCCGTCTTATAAAAGCCCATTTAGGGGCTGACGGAAAGACTTTTGGCACCTTGGTCATATATCAGCCATTAGCCCGGACGGTCAACGTAACCACTTTGTACAAGGAGCTCGTTGGAAGCCGGCAAGAGTCCATTTTGGGTATGATAATGACCACAATACAAAGCGAATGGATGGTGTTTCCACATTAGAACTATACAGTAGCTCGATACCTTGATTATCGATGAATACAACGAGATGTGAGACTCACCGTGTTTCTGCTTTCCTGTTCCCGTCACTATCCTTCTCGTTTTTCTATTGCTTCCTATCTCAAGGCATACATGTCAGCATGCAAAGACCACTTGATTCAAATTGTAGATGACTGCAAACTTCTCGAGGCGAGTATCATTTCTGTGTAGCATTTGAAATACGGTTCCGTCCAGTGCTTCACAGGTCATCAGCACTGCTAATTTCCTCATGAGGACACTTGAGAGGACACTTGAGCCCTCATGCGATCAAAGGTCTCTTTGGGGCTTGTGCTCTTCACAACTTCGAAGTAGTTGGTAAAGAATGCCTCAGGGTTCACGTCACACGCAACGAGGTCAGTCCCGGCGTTTGCCTCAAAACTTGTCGCGCCGTTGCTCGGGTCCACATCCATACGACCCGTCACCCACTCGCAAAGATCAGGCTGGAAGATGATGGCGGCAGCTAAAGGGTCGTGGAATGTAAAGCGGTCCTTCTTTTTGAGCCACCAGTCTCCCAGAGATTTCATCAGGCCTCCAAGCTCCCCGAGTTCCTGGAACAGCCGCTTCTCAGCGTCGTGGGCTTGCAATGTGCACGGTCGCGTGACATCAAGTCCGACAAATCGGTGACGCGGGCGTTGCGTTTTCAGGACGATGCCCGCCGCCGTCTCGTCCACCAAGATGTTCCATTCCTTCTGGTGCTTCTCGGGGCCGAAGTACTTGCCGCACATGCTGACCACTTCCTTACAGAGAGACGGCAGCTCGGGGTCGAGCGCGAACAGCAGCCCCGCATTGCTGAGGGGCCCAATAGTCAGGAGGACGACTTCACCAGGGTGGTTTCGAATGGTGCGCTGTAGAAAGTCCACGGCTGCGTTCTCTGGCCGGCCCTGGATGTGGGTCATGTGTTTTATGCAGTCATACTGCTGTACGAGGGGCTGGCCGGCACCCTTGAGCAGCGGTTCGCGACGCCCGCAGTGGATTGGCACGTCGCTGCGACCGCACGCGCGCAGCAGGATCTCGGCGACGGCGGCGCGCTGCTGGACGTCGCCCGTCACAATGGTGACGCCGAGCAGGTCGCAGGCCGGGTGCATGGCCAGATATGCGAGCGCGAGCCCATCGTCGGGGTCCGTGCCGATATCGGTGTCCACTACAACCTTGGTGCGACTGCTGTGAGACATGGCTGCGCGTGTCGACTAGATGGTCGCAATTGATTGACATGCGATCCCACGCGATGGAGAATCTACATTCATGCAGCAACTGGCCGGTTGGTTGGTGCCTTCAAGTGATCTGCGCAGAAGCTGACCTAATAAAGAATGTGATTGCTGGTTGCCATTTAGCAGTTCGAGACATGTTGCCCCTCAGGCTACTGATGACTTTGCCTGCAGGTCTTGGCACAGATGGTAAGGCAACATCTTCATCAGAACTATGTAGAGAATAGAGGCGCAGTTTAGCCCTCGCTGGAACATTTAAGAATAGTCCCAAGCGATATAGCGCTGCCTTCCAGTTGCTGAGCGGCCATAACGAGTCTTGATGAACGTTGACCGACCCAATAATCACATTCCTTCTTTCCCTACTTGATTTGCTTTCTGATAGCACTCAAATGACAGACAGGCAAATCATAGCCCAGTATTACAATAGAAGGAGGCTCTGTTAGACAAAGAGTTTTAATTACACCACATCATCCTTGACGGCAAATCGCACGACACCGCACGATCTCAACCTTGAGAATGTCCTTGATATGTATTGCCGCATGACCCTGGTCAACTTTGTCATTGCAGCTGGAATCTGGAGAGGTAGGTACAATCGAGGAGGCACCCTGCGCCTGGCCTAATTCCAGTATACGGATGGTGGAGCATATGCACGTGACTTGTTGCTGCCTACTTCGTGCAACGACACACCATTAACCAGTCTTACATGCGTTTTTCTTGGGAGATTGCGATCTATGCCATAGCCTTCTCTTGTGGTATTTTTACCTATTGGTCCACTTTCCTCCTGAGCAAATACATAACAAGACCCCCAGCCTGAGCTCCTAGTCGACTTGCTCGCCCTAGAGCAACAGTTAGTCTTGACTATGGCGACGACGCTTGTCAATGACGCTGTTCCTGCGTACACAATCGATCTTTCTCAACCTGCCGAGTCTCGGTATCGTCAGGTGTCACAGGACTTTGGTCCGCGCATGCGGGCCCTGACCGGTCTATTCGAAGAGATCCTAATCGCTTTCCTACCAAATGCGCTTCTGCGACAGCTTGTGATCAGAGCGGCAAAGGTGTCGCTGCGCAGAGTATACGACGAAGAAGAGCAGAAAGAACTCAAAGGCATCTCAGAATCTACCGGCGTAGAACTTTATCTGCTTGTGGCCTTGAACAACTTCCTCGACTGTTTCCTAGGATGCACCTCAGGTGCAGCACTGACGAGGCCATCAGCACCACGCCACAGAACAACCGACGGTAGTGTCTCTGAGGCACGCTTAATGCACTTTCGCACTTTAGACTGGGGGATGGATGAGTTGAGGGACCTATTGGTCACCTTGGAGTTCATTGACTCCAAGAAGAGCGGCAAGCGAGTTTTGGCACGATCTGTGACCTACGTCGGCTTTGTGGGTACATTAACCGCTGTCCGGTATGTAAAGTTGCTACATTTTGTGCAATTAGCATTTCGATTAACTCTCAAACAGCGAGGGGCTGTCGCTGTCACTGAACTTCAGACCAAACCATGTCTGCACAACAAGGTCTCTCCGGTGGCATCAGTTCCTGGTCCTATTGGGACGTCGTAGGTCAATTGGCTCTACCCTACGCGCACATGTTCTTCATCGTGCTCCGCGAAGTGATTCAACCAATGCGATTAAACCTAGCCTAACAGATCAAGCACATCGCCTGTCTTTAGTCAAGACTTCTCCCTGCTATCTCATCCTGTGCGATGGCGTTGAAGTTACAATTATTGAGAAGGACCTCAAATATGGCAAAGTGAGAACATCAGATAACTACATGGTTCACACCAATCATGACGTAGATCATCCTATCACACCGAACCCAAGCGAATACACTGGATCTTCAATGCTGGGACATGAAGAGTGGCTTGAGGAATCAACTCATCGAAAAGCCGAATTTGAAGACAAGTGGAAGAGATATCAGCAGAGCGGCCAGGTCCAAGCTGAGGCGAATGGCGCCGGTAACTCGAATACTGCGATATCTGCATCGTTGGATGCAACAGCAAAAGTACCGGCAACACCAGTGCTTGAATCTACGCTGAGGAGATGGGTTCAGTCCAAGACGACCATGGCCGAATGCACACATTTCGCGTGCTTAATGGATCCTGTGATGGGCCAGATAAGATGGATACAGCGAGGACCAGCTCCTACTCTGGAATAACAGCAGAAAATAAACCTGGCTTAAGACATCGATGGGCTGTGCCCCATCTCGCCGGTTATGTTATGCGCCTTTCAAGAAAGTGAGATGGGTTACCGGGGGGATGTATTCACCTGAGTCACTTCTTGTGGTATACACTGCTCACAGTATTCACCTGGTAGTAATTCCACAAAGTCTTCTTAAGGTTAATCTAACCTAGGAACTGGGTTAATTGAATGTACGTAGGTACTTTACACCACCCTGAAATATTTAAGGCCAAAATCCCTTCCCGTCTTCATTTATTCTTGCACATCACACTTCAGTATCACATCCTCAACAACTCAGATACTCAATTAGTACTGTGTACTACAACACCCATCCTCTTTACTTCAGCAATCTATGATCATGAAGACTTTCGCCGCTCTCATCTTCGCGTTCGCTTGTCTGGTCACTCTCGTGATGGCAGACAACCCGCGCTATCGCGATGAATGCGTGACCATCCAGGTAAATCATTAGACCGTCAAACAACCTAATGCTACCAGCGTTGACAACTGTTCTTCAAGTACTGGCGTGGCAAGAACGGCAACGAGGTCCCGCAGATCATTGCCGAATGTCCCGTCAAGACCGACCAACCTGATTCGTACCGCTGCACCACCCTGGTAAGTCTTGCCCCAGTGTGACCTCTGGACATAGGGATCCCTTTTTCATGTGTATCAAGTAACACGAACTGACTACGGTTGTGATTGAACAGAAGCTCGACATGTGCTACGCCAATGCATTCGGCCGTCTTGAACCCCGTCTCAAGTAAGCGGCAACTACTCCCAGGTCCAATGCGCTCAGCATTCGTGGTATCTAACATAGAAATAGTGGCGGGTTCTCGTCTAGCTGCTCCGATTGCATCATGGAGTCAACCAAACTCACGTGCACTTGTGCCAATGGCTCAGGCGGGACAACCCGTGCCTCGACTGAGACAAGTGAGTAAACGACTAATGTCAAAACACCTGAAGCACATATCTGACAACTTCATCTGCAGACGATCTCATCAAGAACGCCGCAAGCTTGCTTTCTTGCTTTGGTCACAACGGCATCTGGTGCTCGGACGCGGGCATTGGCTTTCATGTTGCGGAAAACATCACCGCGACTGACTATGTCCGATTGCTCAACAGCCAACCTTAGGTTTTTGGCATAGTACTGACGAGCTCTGACGAAGGCAAAGCGTACATGGTATGTGATGCTGTTCGGGTTTGGGTTCCATGGCTTAGGGACCGTAAGCATTTACGGAGATGCGCCATGACATGGCAAGTAGCGTGTACAGGCACACTTACATAATTGACTGAACTGCCACCAGATATGTCTTCTAATGCAGCCACCGAGAGATTAAGTGTTCTATGTAAAGTCCTAAGCTTTGTTTACCTCTGCCATTACGCGGTCCATCTCTTCTTGGGTGGGCATGTTCACAACCATCAGATAAAGCGCGTCTGCTTTCAGCAAGCGATGCATTGGCCGATTTTTCTTCCTCTCCTTCCTGTCGACTGGCGGGTCCATCCCCATCTCCTCCCGTTGATCGGCCCGTCTCTGCTTGATCCTCCCCAGCGGACCAACCGGGTTGTACTTGCCTCCTGATGCGATAGATATAAGCCCTCCGGTACTGGCTGGGTGGTTTGGATCGCTGTACTTCGATGCGAACTCTTTCCTCGGGACGTTGGGGATCTTGGAATCGGGGTTCTGTGTTTCGAACTTGGCCGCAGCCTGTCGGTCGTGGTAGTCCTTCATAAAGTTTCCAAATCTCTTCACGGAATTCTGCTTTTGGGTCTCATCCATGTTGTCCAGCTGAGGGAATATGAGTGGTGCCGCCTCGGGTATCTCTGCGTCGTGCTTGGTAGTGGCAGAGGAGGCAGAGACTAAATGCTTCCACTTGCTCTGCCCATCTCGTTTTTCAATGGTTTTGGCAACATTGTGTTCCAGATCGACTTCTTCCATCAGTTCATCAGACGCTGGCTTGTACTTGATGACGAGACAGTACAAGCCTCGCGGTTTGAAGAACTGCTCGTTCATCGTGTCCAGGTATTTGTTCTGCTGGTAGTGCACATAGGTCCGTCGAGAGGCCTCTACACTGAGATGAATGGCCATGGTGACGAAAGAAGCAAGGACGCTGACACCAGAAACCGCCATGCTGACATGGCCAGCAACGAACACAGCACCGTTCGCGACATGAAATCTTGCATGGCGTTAGTCCATTGCCTACATGTGAGGAGGAGCCATACATACAATGGGTTTGCATTGATGCTTTTCTCAAATCCGTCGAGAAACTCGAGCCAGGCAGATTGATCGATTTCGCAGTCCTCCAGCACAGGGGCATAAGCCCTCACAAATCCCCGATGTCGAGATTCAGGTCGCCTCTGGGGCAGGATTACTGGCAGAGGTAATCGACCTTGTGACGGCTTCTGAGCATAGGAGACCGGATGACGTCGTATGAAGTCTCGCAAGAGGGCGTCAATATCGGTGTTTTCTTCGCATTCTTGAGCATTGCCGCCAGGAAGTTGTTGTTGGACTTCGTCTAGATTGAGTGCCCAATCCTCGTCATCAGAGTAATCTTCTTCCCTTACAGAGTATGATTGGTGTCCGCCATGCTGCTGTGCAGGCATCCGATGATCATTGCTGGCAGATGATCCATGGGGAGGCTCTCCGGCGCCGATCTCAGTGCTTTCACCCGTTTTTCTTTCCTTACGATCTGCCTGATACTCCTTAGTAAGGCCGATGGCGCCACCGACAAGCTTAGCGATCGGACCACGGCGGTTGAGCATTGTGTCAATTCAGAAGCCGAGATTGTGTTGGGATATGCTTCCAAGTCCTGGTATAACGATAGTTCGGGCAAAGAAAGTCCTTGGCGACCGAGCGGCTTAAATAGACATGAATCCTTTCCTCGATGCCCCGAATCGCTGATGGCGGTCCCAGCTACCGTCCCACGTCTGTGGCGCTGGCTGTGTGGGCTGGGACCCGTCGCTAATCCCTTCTAGCATAGAACCAGCAGGGGCTACCTGCAAGCTAGCCATTGCTTGATGATGCAGACCCGCAGACAGTGCTTTTAATAAGTAAGCTCTAAGTGAGTCTCCCTCCCCATGCTGATCCGTTTCGACAGCTGACTTAGCGTGCAGACTCAGCCCTGCTACAAGGCAATGCTCATTTCGTACACCAGTCCGAAAAGGGAAACGCAATAGGCGATCGCGAAAGCGAAAGCGATACCGAGCCAAGTCATCTTGTAGATATACTCTTTCATTACAAGAACCACGGAAAGAAGCTACGGTGAGCTAGATTCCACCAAGCTTCTTATTCGATTATTTCCCACTGCCCGCAAATGCGCCCTCCCGAGTCCGAAACGGATCGTATGCTGGCGGAATACGGCGCAAATGGGTTTTCTGGATTCATCGTTTGTAGCGCGGGCTCAGGAAGACTTACTAACTCTGCTTATCACTTAATTCGAGAGAGATTGCGGGACAGCCTTTTATCTTGATAAATTAACTTAATATATAGCGAACCCGACCGTCTGCTCCAACGCCGGCGTAACGTGTGCGACAAGGCACGTTTGAATTGCCAAACTGGTTGGCTGTCGAGAGTTTCAGCTGCATGAGTCACTGTGAAGCATCATCTCCAGGCTTCAATAGCTGGCGTGCCTCATCCTGTAAGTGGAATGCTGGTATCCCGTACTGCGCGGGTCATCGCCTGACCCTCCCCAGGAATGCAAACACGGGTATAGAAACTATATATATGGAAATAAGGTTATCGCCGCAACTACTGCCGGCTTGGCACGGCCGCAAGACGCCCTTGTCCATGGGCATAGTCGGACATCTCGAATTGGGCTTCTTGGCTTCTCCGGGTACCAGATCCGGTCTACGGCAGATGGAGTACGGACCGAAATCCCTGAATCACTTCAAAGAACTGACCCAACTTGAGCTAGTGCTATCTCATCAACCATAGAAGCCTGTCACCACCTCGTTATCAGATCTTGCCAATGAGTCATTCTATCGTCTGGATGGACTGATTCGTAAGCGTTGGAACATTCTATGTCTCACTTTCTTCTCCGATCTGAAGAGCGCGTCTGAGACTGCAGTAGTCGCTCGCCTCTTCAATTATACGGCCAACCACCTAGTGTTGCTCAGCTGCCCTCAGATATATATAAGCGTTACGATGCCCTCAAAGTTCGCAATGGCTCGATCTTCATCTCGATTTGTAGCAAAACGCGCGCGGTATCCGTTTTCATCTGCCAGTCGCTCGGTCCCTCCAGGTTATTTCGAAAACAATGGCATCAAGGCACCCCTACCCAAACGTTTACATCTTCCCGCGAAAAGGCCAGCCGAGCCTGCCTCCTACGCGTACCATCGAATACCAAGAGATTGGAGCCAAACTTGATGCTTTATATGGTACACGTGAAAAGAAGGATCTCGGGTTATTGTACGCCCACTCTAGTTGCACTGACGATGCTTCGTCAACTGGAGGCAAAGACTTTCAATTGAAGAGGCAGAAAGAAGGCAACAGTTTCAAAGAAAAACTGAGGTCTCTAGCAAGGTCTTCCAAATGAGCACTGTGCCAATCTGCAACCTATCACTTTCAATACCGCTGAGGGAGTGGCAGTCGACATATACGTGGAATCGTGCGAAGATATCCTCCAGATCGGGAGAAGTTCAAGACGCGGTTGAAGCCATGTACTTACAGGATATTTGGTACCATGTGGAGGTGTGGTCACGATGCTGTTTTCAGCAAGCTCGCTCGCTTGGCGCATGAGATCGCTGCTTAGAAAAGCGGGGAAAATTTTCAGCTCTTCATGGAAACGAAACGTCGCAGCTCAGCTCGCGATAAGCACGGAATGAGCTTTTATAATTGCCTTCATAATCATGAGACTGATCACATATTCCATTCATTACCCTCGACGCATTGCGTTATCTTATACACGTCTACTAAGTTGAATGTGATGCTGCCTCTGCCAGATTTGCTCCAGCACACCCGTGAGGCCTGATCAAAATGGACCTCATGGAACTGGATCCTGTGGTTGAGGCAGCCCTGTATAAACCACTTCAGATGAATGAATTTAGGCTAGCGCTCCTTCAACCAGGCGATCAGCATGCCCCGATCTCCGTCTACCTCGTCAATGCGAACATTGATTCGTACCCGGAGTACGATGCTATCTCCTATGTCTGGGGGAGCGCGCATCACGTCGTACCGCTCTCATGCGACGGCATCTCGACGAACGTGACATTCAACCTGCATTGTGCTTTGGCAAGGATTCGACTTCCTGATAGGCCTAGGCTCGTCTGGGCGGACGCACTGTGCATTAACCAGAATGACAGGATGGAGCGGAGCCAGCAGGTGGCCCTGATGGGTCGCATCTATTCTAGTGCAAGGTTCGTATTTGCTTGCATGGGAAACGACCCTGACGGCAGGTCCGCAGAAGTTGCGTCTCTTCTCGGTGACTATGGTCCGATACTGGCTAGACCAAGAGGCTCTGCGGAAATACTCCAGGTGTGGCGTCAGGGGGCCACTCCGGATAAGGATCACAGATGGCGATCATTGAGGGCGGTACTGGGGTTAGGTTGGTTTCGACGGGCCTGGGTATTGCAGGAGATCGGACTTGCGAAGAATCCACGAGTGGTCTACGGATCTGCTGAATTCAGCTACAGAGACCTGATGGCTACTGTCAGGTTTATCAGAACCTTTGCTGCTGACTTTGCTGCAAAAGCAGGCATTGGGGCATTTTTGATTCACACACAATGGGTAGACTGGTCGGAAAGTTGGGCAGCTACATCTGCCCACGGGCAGTGCAGGTTTGTCGATCTTCTGGATCACGGCGCGCTGCTTGATTGTCAGGACCCCAGGGACCGCGTTTACGCCTTTCTGGGCCACCCCCTTGCCAGAGCCTTTGGGGACATCAAGCCGGACTATACTGTGGAAAAGCTAGAGGTCTACAAGAAGGTTTCTATGCTACTACTACAAGACGCTGGGCTCAGGGTATTGTCGTCTGTCGAGCATAGCGCCACGACCATTGACGAGAACTTTCCGTCATGGGTTATTCGCTGGGACATAGGTTTCGTTCTCAACAACATTTATACTCACCCAAACACCAAATATCGTGCGCATATTGGGCAGCTAATAAAACCACCGGAAATACAACACGACGTATTGCAGGTGAGCGGAGTTGGAGTTGACGCTGTCGAAACAGTTTTCATGATACAAATTATTTCGGAGTCAATGAAAATCATTTTTCGTAGGTCAGGTACAACGTCATACTGTACAATTCTGGAACTCGTCGAGTTTCTTGAGAGTACGGACGTTCCAGGTGTTTATCACGGCTCCCGCACAGAAAATTTCGCCCATGCACTTTGTTGCGAGCCTGTGGATCATGGTGCCACATCATTGGGAAGTGTATGGCCTGAGTACTTCAACTGCCAGAGGTCGCCTTCACCGCAGTGTAACTGGGCCAAAGTACACAGTTTCTGGATGCATATGGTTAGCAAATGCATTGGTAGAGCATTCATAATTACAAGAAGAGGTCTGTATGGGCTTGCTTCACAGATAACTCAGGTTGGAGATATTTGCGCTGTTATTTCTGGGAGTGCGGTCCCTCTCATGTTAAGACCTCGACGAAAAGTGGGAAGGGAAGAATTTGGGCTGATTGGCGAGGCATACATCCATGGCATTATGCAAGGAGAGGCTGTAGAGTTACTACGAAAGGGTCAATTAGTTGAACAATCCTTCAATATATATTGATGTCAACTATCATTTACGTTTTAGTTTAAGGCCGCCTTTGGCTTAATTGGGTTGACGGTATAAGCACTATGACCTGAACAGTGACAAATTACGCTGTTTCATATCATACCGTAGTTGCGGTGTGGTAAGCAACACATGACAACTGTATCAATCATGATCAATATTTTAAGCTCATTCAGTGACTGAGGTTTGAAACAGAGAGTATAGTGTGCATTGATGAGTGTTAGGCTTCGCTCTCGGAGTTTATGAAGAAGCATTGCGTGGAGGTGATCAGGGTGGTACAGGTTGACTTATTGTTCGTGTCAGAATAGCGGAAAACAACTTCACCTAAAAATTGACCAAGTCAATGTCTGTTTGGGCAAGATTGCAGGATACGCGCTGACCTGGTACTTCGCTCGGATATATGGACCAACTTGGGCCCAATGCAGTCAGCACCTCGCGTGACCCACCCCGGCTGCTGACAAATTCCTAGGTTTACGATATCGGCGACACACCATCATTTGAATAGATGACCTCTTGAACTTAGTTGCAGCTGTGTTTCCTCACTACGACGCGATGTCATCATCAATGAAAGCTCTCGTTCTCCACGGCCCTGGCGATGTCCGGCTTGACGAAATTCCCAAGCCGAGAGCCGACCCAGGCTCTGTGGTTGTCCGAGTCCAGTCGGCTCCTTTATGGGACTATATCGTGTGCATTATCCATTTCATAAATGTCCAAACAGACGGACTGATTGATTAATTACAGCCAGAAGCCATTAACGGAACACGGCAGTATCCTCTCGCATTCCCACTAGTCTTCGGAACTTGCTGCGTGGGGCGCATTGAAGAAGTTGGGCCGGATGTCACTACCCTCCAGTCTGGGGACCTAGTCTTTTGTGATTATATTGTCCGCCTGAAAGACGCGCCGGAGGAACGGATTGTCCTTGGTAGGTGATATTGTTATTTAGGTACAGCGCCGTGACACTAATTCTGTCGTTAGGTTACCACGGCGGTCAGACACCAAACGAGCTCAAGATTTCTTCGGGGCACTGGCGAGATGGATGCTTCGCCGAATTTGCCCGTTTCCCCGCTGAGAATGTTCACGTGCTCGATGAGGGAGCTCTAGAACGCAACTGCCTTGAGGCTTACCAAATGTCCGAGATCGCAAGCATCATGCCAGGGATGGGCGCTGCAAATTGTATTAGCATCACGGCTGGTGAGACAGTTCTGGTGCTACCGGCTACCGGCTTCTTCAGCTCAAGTGCAATTGCTGTTGCCCTGGGTCTTGGTGCCAATGTTGTTGCTGGTAGCCGCAGCAAGGAGAAGCTAGATTCACTCATCAAGCACTTCGGCGACGAGGGCAATAGAATCACGACTGTTGTACTTACAGGTGAGGTGTACAAAGATGCTGCAGCACTACGTGCCGCCACGCCAGGTGGCAAAGGGGCTGACGCTTATATTGACTACTCACCGCCAAGGGCTGCTGGAACCACACATATCGAAGCTGGGCTACTGGCGCTGAAAAGATATGGCAGGTGGGTTCATACTTCCCATAGCCTCCAAAGGCGTATTTCTGCTGATATAGGGCGAAGATGCTGTTTCGCTGGTGTAATTAGTGGCAACGTTCCCGTGCCATACGCTGTTCTCATGAATCACTGCCTGACCATTAGGGGGCAGTTTGCCCAGAATAGAGACGATGTTGTTCGCTCGATCAGGCTCGTTGAGGCAGGTAACATGAGATTGAGGAAAGTGACCACCAGCCAACATACTCTGGAAGACCACGAAAAGGCGTTCAAGATAGCGAGCCAGTCAGGGGGGTGGGAGAAGATGGTGCTGTTTACGCCATGATATACACAAACTCAGCCCAATCAATTGCTCCGTACTATGGTTTTCCTAGCTTACGGTCGACGAGTCGAACGCATGATTCTGCGCTAATACAACCCCCTCACCTCCGAAAGCGATAGTCACGTCATAGGCAATGAGTTTGGTTTCCATAATAACACATGGTCTCTCAGCATGCTACTGGGTTGGCCTGAAGAAAAGAGCATTAGGACTTGGGGTATTGGTTCCTTCTATTAAACAACATTCACTTGCTGTAATACATCTATTCTGCTTTACCGCACATGCTCACGCTACCCTAGAGGTATGAATAAGCATATATCGAAAATAGTGTAGAACTTTTTACCAGCATTGGTGGCCAGTCTCAATAGAATTCTTGAAATGACTACCACGAGAAGGCCGTTCGACTTTTACACCAAGTATCCAAACACTGGAATTTGTGAAGTTGGCGAAGACGAATTCGCGAATGTCCAAGAAGGCAGAGGTGTACTCGATCAAAATCGTCAACATGTAGACACTTGCACACCTTGAATCCGGGGCCTGGGGCATAGGGGGTTGGGTTTGAAGTCTGTGAACGTCAGAGAGGACCGAGGGACAGCGAGGAAGACTGAACCGGTTTCCACATTGGCAAAACAGAAGGTGTTCTTGCCAGGTCTAACCTCCAGGGGCTGGGCTGGTTGGTTGGTCCGGCGTGCCCGGCTGACTGGTTGTGAAATTCGGCCCCCATGATCACAAGGACCCGGGGGTGAAAGTGTCCTAACTTTGCCAGTGCCACACTTCCTCATTGGCCTCAAAAATCTCTGGCGCACCCAAGATAGTGGCAAGTGTGGAAAATCGACGGGAAGCGCTACCATTGATCTGGCCATGTCGCCGACGAAATTGAAGCTTCTCGTCCACAATCCAAATATTAGGCACCTCCTATTATGGGAAATTTGTGCATGGACATGCAGCAGTCATGATCTTCCCTAGGCATACAGTCTCCGCGCTCGTGAGTGGCTGGACTCGGGAGAAAATGGCCGGGCAATAAGACGCATTGTGGAGTGTCGGGGAGAGAGTTTGGCCTGACAAACTTGATGTCCAAGACAGTCGCGTACTTGAGTGGGACAAGCGCGACAGACAGATGACATGAGTTTCGAGACTGTCTGATTGACCAAAGACGACTGTCTAATTACGCTTTGCAAAATAGTCGTGTTAATTGCACGAGGCGCTGCTTAGCTCAACGCTATCCCCACAAACAAGAGGGGGGGGGGGTGTTGTGATGGCCACCAGTGCATGACTACATGGGAACGTTTCGCACGTTATCCAAGCGCAAAATGCCAAGTCACTAATCAGCAAATATCTGAACCAAAAGGCTTTACAAGCACCAGGTCATGTACGTGAGAATGTTTGTTTCGCTCTTGAAGAATCAATCTGGATACCTAGGCACCAAGTTGGATCGGTCTGACTAGCACAGCGCGCACGACTATCATAAATCATAACATCATGAGAGAAAACAAGTAAAAGAGTCTGACGTCCATTCCAGAGTATTGTTCTTGTGGGAATCGCCGGGGTCCCATCCCCTGGTGCCCGGCTCGTGAGTGCAGCACATCATAGCAACCTCTTCTAGCCTTAAATTATCCCGGTAACATAAACACCGAAATCGAGCTTCTTGTCATCTGGTTGCCCTTCCCGGTCCCTCCCATTCCGATGTGTGGACATGAGTCTTCTTTAATCAAGCGCGCGAACCGCTCGGTCTGCCACATCCAGGTACCTACAGCACGGTCTTCGGCTTTACTCTCGGGATCATGTCTTCATAACGACGGGCTAAAAGATCGTGTTCATCCTCGCGCGAAGGGCGCGATGGTGCGTAGGCCGACTTTGGTGAGTATTGTGATGAAACCACCGATGGACTATATCGTACGGGCTTTATAGGAGCAACCACGTCGTTACGGAAGTGTGTTGACAAGGCTGAAGCCTTGGCTGCCTCGAGGTCATTTGCATATTGCCGGCCTGATCCGGGCAAAGGCCTTGAGATCTGCATGGTGGGAATGCGGAACGGACGCTTCGAAGTTGCGTTCGGCTTCGTATTCTTGCGTTTTCGCGAGCAAAGGCAGCATGCAAGGATGGCGAAGAGAATCAGGGCCACACCGGCGCCGGCGCCAATTCCTGCCTTTGCGGCAACGGAGAGCCCACCCGAAGAAGAGTCGTCGGCTGAAGGCGAGGTAGCCGCATCAGAACTCGAGCTGCTAGTAGTCTGCGCAGCACCTGTGGTCCGAGTGCCTGTTGTGGAGGAAGAAGACTACTGTGAATTAGCAAAACACTCCTCGAGAGAAAC
Source organism: Neoarthrinium moseri (assembly GCF_022829205.1). Lineage (NCBI taxonomy): Eukaryota > Fungi > Ascomycota > Sordariomycetes > Amphisphaeriales > Apiosporaceae > Neoarthrinium > Neoarthrinium moseri. Next base: position 139,950 of record NW_026055143.1, read on the forward strand.
AGACCATGAGGCATACAGTTACAGCGCTGGACTTGCTGGCCGACGAACTCTGCGTCGAGGTTGCCAGGGTAGTAGGTGCAGTGGTCGTTGATTCAGATGTCGTGACAGGCGCAGCCGTGCTCGTGGCTTCAGTGGTAGCAGGTTTCGTCGTAGCCTCTTCGGTGGTTTCAGGTGCAGCAGTTGTCGTCGTTGGTGCTGGTGCCTCCGTTGTGGCTGGAGCTGGAGCCGGGGTGGCAGTCACACCTGCTGAAGCTGCAGCAATATTGGTCAGTACAACGCCTGGGATGAGAATGAGATGCTCTGCTTACCCTTGATACTGTCACACTGGATCTTAGCAGAACCCTTCGCAGCTTCCAGCTGACCATTGAGGGCGTCGCCGGTCACCCCGCAAGCCTGGGTAATGCAGTCCCGAATGGCGAACGAGAAGTTGTCCCCTGCGTCACAGACACATAACTTGTCGTTCTGGGCGCATTTCAGTGAACTCGGGTCAGCGAACACTGAATTGATGCAGCCGGCCTGTGAAGGATGCAAGTCAGCCAAGCACTGAAAGGGGGGTTTGGACGGCACGTTGACCAATGAGGCGACCGGTGGTGCCTGTGGGATGTGGTGTGTGGGTGATTACGTACTGAACAAGCCGATAGATCATCCGCGACTGCATGGCCCAAAAATAGAACCACGAGGGCGGGGAGAAGGCGAACCATGTCTGGCGGTTGATTTTAATAGCCGGACCTCGAAACAGACGTGTAAGTGGAAGTCAACGCAATGGCGTTGTTGACTGAATACGACCACTCAACCTGGGAGGTCGTTGAGGAAGCAGAAGGAGCAGGAAAGAAAGGGTATCTCAAAAAAAAGAAGAGGCCGACGGGTCAGGCCTGATAGAAGGAAAGGGGCCGCAGAGGGGCGAGTTGGTCTTTGTGTGTAGGTGGGAAAGTCTGGTGAAGGGACTGGTAGGACGATGAAATGAATCAGAGTGCCACAGAAATGGCCATGGTCGTCCAAGTAATGTATGGGGTGGTAGTATCCGATCTCCTGGGTCTGGTGAACCGATGAGAGAGTCAAGACTCAGGTCGGTGGCAATTGACGAATAGGATGTTGTTGTGTGGCTGTCAGCGCGGCGTGCAAGCTGAGGAATCCGACCAGGTCAGCTTCTCCAGAAGCAGGCGTGATTTTCACCAATCCCTTGGGGTGAAGATGGCGGAGAAATCCTAAGGCCCACGATCGACAATGATCTCAGTCGAAGTCGGCTGAGAGCAGAAAACCGGCGTTGGCGACGTCAGTCCAGGCAGCGGGGATGCTGGGGATGATAATGTCGAACCGACAGGATGGGTTTATTGCGCTATCCCGTCTTTCACAGCCTATTCGTCGATATGCTGCTTGCCAGAGTAATACAAGAATAGACGCGAAAACGACGCGAAGTTGAGTTGAGCAGGCAGCAGGGGTCTTATGGAGGTCAACGAAGGCAAAAAGGGCCACAGGCCGGGGAGAAGAGAAGGTCGAAAGAGAATCAGTCGGCTTCAAAAAGGCTGGACAGACGACTGGACCGACGAACGAAAGAAATGGGGACTCGGCGTGTTTATGAAAGGATAACAGCCAGGTGTCGCACCTGCGAGCGAATGACAGGCGGAGGGACAGACCCAGGTCTCAAATGGAAAGGAAGGTGAATCAGAGGGAAAGTCAGACGGAACGGAGCGAGTGCAAGTGCGGTCGCTTCTCAGAGGAGAAAAGAATACGGGCAGCCCAGATGGCAGTCCGGCCTCGTGTAAGTCGGGAAGGAGGGAGCAACGCAGGCACACACTACTGCAGTCAGAACGAGAAACTAGCGGGCTGCACCGAATGTCTATAAAACGGACCTTGACCTCATTCCAAGGTTAGCGCTGCTCAGGTTGAGAGTGGAGGAGCCCCTGGGGCCGCCGTCAGTTTCCCCCCCCCCCTTCACTCCCCCAGTGGGCCAGCCCGTCCGCGTGGGAAAACAAGCTGCCGTCTCACTCGTCCGCCCACGAACCCCCAAACATTAAAGGGCCACATAAGTATCCATTGGCGGGGTTGGCTGCGAGGGCTTGGCTATTGCCCGTCTATGCGACTAGGATTGACAGCCTGGGATCACCCTTTGAGCCGTCCGATGGGTGACAAACCTGGATCCCTCTGCTGACTGACTGTGTGTCTGCCCATTGCTGCTCGAGGTTGCGTGGTTCTACAGCCAGGGGAGACCGAGCTGTGGGAGCTGGATTCCGGGGTCCTGCAATCTAGACGTGCCAAGCCCTCACTCCCGTCCATGGAAACCTGATAGATTCGTTGCTCGGAAGGAATATATCGACAATATGCACGATCTATTGAATCAAGATGCAGGCTCAACTCTTGGACACGCTGGCCAGATTCTTGTCCTTTCTGACCATTTGAGAGTTGATATTGAAACTCGCCGCGGTCAACATTCAGTAGCTTCGGCAATAGTGGGTCTGTTGAAGCACGACAGACCGGGGATCGAGAACCCATGATCTCTCATGTTTGACCACTTTCGGAATGCTGAAGATGATATCTGCTCAGAATACACGCGAAAACTTCCGGGTTACGTGGAACCCTGGGAGCTGGGAGCCAGACCCTGTACGGCTCGCCTTTTTTCGTTGCGCCTCGCGCTCATTTCTACAGGATTGACGTGTTGCTGCTTACGACACAGCTGGCCACGAACAATAATTTCGATGTGCAGATTACGGGTCATGTTTTACGGTTCGATGGAGAGTATCAGACAGCGCAATCTCACGGTTGCTGGAGGTACGCAGCCGGCTTGCCGGGCATCGTGGGAACCCCAAAAGCTTCGTAAATCCCGTGGACACTGCTGCCGAGCGCATCATCGATATGACATGCTGTGTATGTATATTGGAAGTCTCGGATCAATCGAACAACATCACAAGGGAAACCAGCAGCCGGCCAAAGCCACGTATCAAGAAGCCTCTCCGGAGGGAGCTGACGACATTCGACGGAAGACAGAAGTGATAGGGTAACATCCCGTCGCCATTTTGGGGGCCTGCACCAGCAAATGCTTGCATATCCGGACAGGGGTCAACGCTGCCCCTCAATATTCTAGGGACTGTCACATTGCCAAAAATGGGTGATTTTCGCAAGGTCTAGGTCACTACCTCACCTAAGTAGCTTCCCAACGGCTCCCGCCCGTCGAAGGTGCATATTATTCCCTACTACGTATTGTATTGGTGATTTGGTGATCTGGTCATGTGGCAGACCGCAAAACGAACCCGAGTCAGATATGCATCTACATCAGAGTCGTTGCGTTGACTGTACAACGGCTTCCTCCCAGTGCACCGATGTTTTCCCTCGAAGATCGCAGTTGGAATGTGAAATCAAACGGACACGGGTCCAATCTCCTTAGTTGAATCACATCGCTCAAATTATCAATGAGGAGTGAATCCTGGGTCTTGGGATCTCAATCCGGAGCCGAGGCCGCCCATCATTCATGCGAGCATTCATACCATCTGTGATCCTTCGCGGCAAATCAAACAGGCACAGCAAGAGAGTCCATATCACTCCATTCAAAGTCTGCCGGCAGCAATTGCTGGAAGCAATGAAATGGCTGAGACGGCCAGAAGCCATCTTTTCTTACCGCCGGTCTGCCTCTTTTGCTCATTGGTGTCGGCGCTCTTATTCGAAACACCGGTTCATTGGATAGGGCTTAACGGCACTCGTAGGCCACAGGACGATCATCGCGGGCGTGAACCCCTGGCCGCGGCGCGATTGGGGGATGCCCCGGTGTCTCCGCCTGTAACGGGTGACTGCCTGGGCGCCGATGGTTTTGGTGGGGCTCAGCTGCAAGCACTGCGCTGCCTGCAAGGACGGCGTTGGCGTGACCTTGGATCACCGCCACATACAATTCTGGTCCTCAATTGTGGCCGCTGAATGGCGAGGTGCGTTCAAGTATATGCACCGGCTTGCATAGACTTGCTTGAAGGCCAGCAATCAACCTTCCTCCCGCCCAGAAAGCAAATTTTTGAGATCTGACCAAGAGTTCGGTGCAATGCCACATGTCAGAGTGTACAGTAGTAGCACAACGCCCTACCTGCCACCAGACCAAACCTGGCCCGCGGGTTACCCCCCGGCGGCCAACCCGCAAGCCCCCTTCCCCGAAATTAATCTATCTGTGGTGAGGGGCGCCGGTGTCGTCACCTTCGGCCCTCGCGCGCCTGTTTCATCATTAATTAGAGTCGTGAAAGGGAACCCGGCTGTTTAAGAAGAACCCTTTCCAGCAGAAGCCAGGGTCGCAAATGAATTTCCTACCTTTCGCGTCATGCTACTAATTAGTGCAAGCCCGTAACTCAATCCGGGGACGTAGGCCAACTTGGCTAGCAACTGTTGGCAACGTCTTCGGAACCCGAGCGCTTGCGGCGAGCAGACCGGCGGTGTCCCAAGAGAGACAGCAGAAAAGGCGGGTGTCGTTTCGGTCCTCTGTGAGCTGTATTCTCCGTCAATCATCCTTCGTACCTTCGGATGCGTCGATGCGTCGATGCGTCGATGCGTTATATATTTTATGCAAGCGTGCCGTAATGTTTTCAACAACGCTCTTACGCGAAGGAAGGAAACTTGACACTCGCGCTGTAACGGTATCATCGATACCAACCTGTTGTTTAAACCGCCAGACAAATTGGTCACAAGAAATCATCACCTTACCAAGTCTGTCACACATGCCTCACGTTTATTTCGGAGAATTCTAATCGCGCAGCGCATTCCATTCCACGGTCAGCGCTGATTTCCATCCTCGACTTGTGACTGCCAGCGACGAATTCGGTCTTGGTCCCAAATTATGAGGGCTGAGCCGTTACGCTGGTCACCTGCGCCACCCTAACCCACGTTCTTAACATTCATGCTTTGCAGCGTGGGGTCCTGTCCCAAGATCGCTGCAACGACTCAGGCTCACAATTGGCTTCTTTTTTTTCTATATGATATCCATTTCTGGGAGGACCCAGCGGGCCTCGGCGACTCACTAAACCCGGCTTCATGCCAAAACTGTCACTCAATAATACCCGCGTCTGCAAAGGGAAGGTGATGTGCTTGAGCAGATAAAAGTCGACAGTCGTATACCAGCGGTCCCCGGCATTCCACAAGTGGTAGAGTACGAGTCAATCTGGATGTGGAAGGCGCATAGAACCTTCTAGCGCATGCTTCATTGATGCTGGCTGGCTCGGATTTGGAAGGGGTATGCCGTCGAAAGCTCAACCCTGACATGTCTGCAGCTTCTGACCAAGCCTTGATCACAACTCAGTCAGAGAACTTGGCCCCGTACTCGTCTAGCCAAACAGCTTGTTCTTATCAATTCCTTAATGTTACATAAATCCCGCCAAAAGCCAAACACCCCGCTTCTTTTGTAGTATTGCCCAGTTGCAGAACCGTCCAGCTTGCTCTTACACGCGATGATGAGGTGTATTCACGAGTGTGAAGACTCATCTGACTTCGCCCGCTTGAGCCACATACGTATATACATGCCGCTAGAAACGGTACATCATGGTCATGTTTCAAGAGACCTCGGCACATACAAGACCAGTATATCTTTGTCCATGGAGTCTTTATGACGTATTTATGTCACTTGTTGAAATGTCGGCTTGAGAGCGAAAGATAATCTAGATGGTGATGCTGACGCTCCTCCCATCCCCTCGGAAGACCGATCTTTTCGGTTGAGGAGGTCCACATGACGGTCAGCTCATCCAGGCAGAGCACGTATCTTAATTATGTCCAGGGGATTTCTATAAACTTTCTATGATATCTATCGACAACTTTCATGATGGCGCCGAAGGCAGAAGCTTCCCGCCTTTCTATCTCGGTTGCATTTTCGTCCCAAAGTAGCTTTTTTATTATTTGACACAGGACGCACCAAGCGCGGGACTTATTGTTTTAACAACGGGTTGACTTCTCTAGATAGCCCGAATGCAACATGCTCATTTTCAGTTCGACTGCCTGCATCGTCCTTTGTATCATCCGGATACAGTACACCAAAGCGCAATTTCGTCTTACCGAATTCGCGATCGAGACGCTCTACTCCAAGTTCCTTCCCAGTAGATAGCTTATCCAGCGTGTGATTCCGCGTGGTCTGTACGATGGTAGAGAAGCTCGACCCGTGGCTTACCCCGTTGACTTGCAGAGCGTGTAACCCAATAAAAACAGCGAGTAATGTGATAATCAAGGTAACGGTGTAAGTGATTATGAGGTCCCGTGAGCTATATGAGTATACATTGGTTCGGCGTGGAATTTCAACTGTCGTATCGTACCCAAGACCGCTGGCCGACCTATTCAGAAATTCAGTGGGACTCCATGTTGGTTGGCTTTGGGTGCTATTGAACTTACCACATCTTACTTGTACTAAAGTAACTGAGAGTTACATTTAATGACAATTCTTCGATAAGCTCAGCCATAGTTTTGTTTCCAGCCAACGCTTGGTCTTCTGCTGTGGTGAAAGCCGTGGGAGTCTTATACTGGGATAGAGGAACCCCCAAAGCCTCTACGCTCGTATTCAAATTGATGGCGCCGATCAAAGCTGTCCTTGAAATACTAGTATCCTTGACTGTCACATTCATGTCGATATACTTGGTGGAGAGCGGCGTCCTCGGAGACGCGGATCTGAGTGCGATGAACCCCTTCAAAAGATTGAATATCGAGGAGAAAATGCTGTCGTAGGTTTTCCGTGTAAAGGCGTACGGATGCTCATCCTCACTAGTGGCTGCTCTTTCCAGCTCAGAAATTGTCGTTTTGGAATGGTCGATCGATATCGTTTGAGTTTTACTGCCAAGAGTGAAACTGGCCTGGAACGTGGCATTCCGCGGGTGGCACGCCCAGCTCTTTGCCTCAGTATACACCCAGAAATATCCAGCTTCCCAGTTGGTGGGGATGATGCTACATGAATTGCCAAGGTTGAGACATTCCGAAAGGTTTTGAATCATCGAAAAATTCGCAATTCCCGTGCTATTGGTCCACCCGGAATACGGCGCAAACATCATGTACGCAACTCGTGACATGGCCCCTCCTGCGGACCAACTCTTCTGTATGGCCGCCACGTCATTCATTACCAAAGTTTCGCTGGCATTGAGGTCTCTGCAACGGATAAGAGGCCCGTGAAATACAGTGTCGTACGTCGCATTGATAGCATCGGGTATGATTGCCTCCATTGGAAGAACGTTGGCGCCTGAATAGGTTGCGCTGAACACGCGTGACAATGCAGGAGATCCATTGATACCATAGTCGATGCCACCAAAGGCGTTGGCCACTGCTGATTCTGAAAAATTGAGCGTAGGCACATTCAGATCCAATTTGTCGGTTCGACTTATAGACATGACGGATAACGTGGCTGGTGTGAATAGAGCAGGAAGAGGGAGAAGCCTAGCACCGAAATCTGTTAGAAGAACGGATCTCTCAACAGTAATTTGAGACTGTGTCTACAAGAAGGGGTCTCTTTACCAGATGAGAGCTGCCAGAAGAGTCGCAATCGGTAATTTTGCGATCATTTCTCGATGCGCTAATGACAATATGTTGGATGTGGCACTGAACGCGCTATCGAGAGTGGCAACACGGAGGTCGCGCTTCCTGAATCTCGTCCATATATGCTGACTGTAGGCGGTAGCAATAGCAGCAGCACAGGAAGTCTTCACGAGAAATGCAAAGGCAGTGCCGTATCTGACTGCCCACTCCTGCTCGTCTGTTGACTTTACTTGTTTGCCACTCAAGCCCGCGTAGTAGAAGTGGTGGCCTACAGCTAGGCCAGCTCCCACGGCGAGAAATCCGACCAGTTTAGCTGGAACCTCCCAATATGTGTGACTTTGCGTGTCATCATTAGGGCGTGCATTAGAACCGACGCATGGTAGGGCTGGTCCTTGCCGACCGTTGACGTTACGCTCTTTTGGCTGACTTTCATAGTCAAGGTGGTAGTCGAGCGAAGGATTCGCAAACTCTTGCAGATCGTCAAATTCGTGATGGCTTTGTTGGCAATGTTGGCTGTCGTAGTTATTGGGGCTGTAGAGCGAAGGGTTCGCATTGTACCCATGCAAACCGTCCGTAGACATTTCCCTCCCGGATTCGACTTCGAACCTGCTGACAAAGGATTATCATGGACACCCTAATATACGTGCTTGATAATGTTGAGCCGCCCAGGTTTATGTACTCTCACACTGGAGAGCCTGAATATGTTTCTTGATCAGCTTATTCTTAAAATGAGACCATGTGGAGTTGGCATTGGAGGCGGAGCCAGGGGTTGGCCAATCAGACAAACCAGGCGCAGGACTATGCCTTTTCTAGACGAGTTGTTATATGCACTGGGTGCGCTCTTGCATGAAAAGTGAGAATACAAGGCCAGCTAGGCTGGGATTCTGACCGTGACGAGTCATGGATCAATACACAAAATGAAACGCCAATGCCCTACGCAGAGCTTCGCTTGAGCAGACAGCCCCTGCTTGGCTGTTAGCATGCCGGAAAGCGGCTGCTACGTCCGACCTAGACTAGGAGAACGGTGGCGCCAAAGGAGCCCTGGGAAAAGCCATGAGATGACTCCATATGGATCCGTCTCTGATGGTTCACTGAAATGGAGCATGGGGCGCAGTTGGGCAGGTTTGAATCCCGAGGCTTCCACCTCGTCCTGTGACCACCAAAACCCGGTTGCTTTCGTAGCCGCCGGTCTTGGCATCGTGGTCCCTCGAACATTCACCGGAGCTCAAAAATCTAGAAGCTAGCGATTCACTCCCTCACTGCTAAATAAATTCCAGACGAGAACGGTTCAGGCTTTCCGGGTGACTTGAACCCTGACTAGAAGACTGGCGACGAGCTTGAAACTCATCTCAACACAAGCGCAATATTTACGGAATGGACGCATCTGCTGGCCATCCTCCTGACCCCTATATTCCGGTCGCCAACACCCCTTATATTACCAGCTATCCTTCTGACCAGCCGAATTACAATCTTACAATCAACGATTCATCATCGGTAGTAAAGAGGAGGACTGCGTTGGCTGCTGTGCAATTCTTAGATTATATAGCCCCTGCCTCCAGTTGGTTTCCCTAAAGTGTACTTGTTCTCCCCATGTACGGATTGAGAGCAGCACGGAGGTGACATCAGGAGCAATGGTTCATAGTAAAAAGAACTCTGTAGACAGATTCGTGGACCTGGATTTCCCGTGTATCTTGGAAGTGCATTCTTTATCACGCATCGACACACCAGCGCAGGAGAACGCGTGGCATAACCAACAGTGTATGTTCAACGCTGAGCCTTCATCCAGAACCGAAAAGAAAACCATCACCTGAAACGCCATTGCCAAACCAAATGCCGAAGGCTGGACGGCATTTTGTCCGTCGCCTATTCAATATAATACAAGCCCAAGCAAACCGAGAGGAAGTTCATACAAAGGCCGTTCGTACGCCAATTCCATCTATTCACCGAGCCGGTAGCTGACCAAGGTTTCCACGCGGTGGTTGCTCGTGCTGAAGCCTCTCAGCTGCACCTTCTCGCCGTTCACGATCTCCTTGGCGTCCGAGTCACCCCACTCGACGGGAACATCACTATCGGCATCGGCATAGACCAGCACGTTGAAGGTGCAATCGCCCTGCAGCTGGGGCAGGAAGGTCACACTAGCGGTGATCTGGCGGAACAGGGCGGCAATCTCGGCCTGTATCTCTGCCTCGGTCTTGTTTGTGTCGGGCACGGTGGAGCCGGGGGCGCCAGCGTTCTCGTCGGCGGCGGCGGCGCTGGAGGTCTTTGATGACTTTGATTTGGACGACTTCTTGACGTTGCCAAAGATCTGGACGTCAAACTGCCAGCGCTCGACGTGCTCGCCCGTGTCCTTGTCGGTGACGACGATGACCAGCTTGCTGATCTTGCCGTGCTGCATCCACTTGTCCAGCTGGGACATGATCTTCTTTATGTAGGCCTTGACCTGGTCGTCGGCGGAGACGAGCATGTTGAGGCCATACTTCTTGACGGCGGTGAAGTCCTCGGCCGGGTAGACGCCACGCTGAAAGAGGATGGTGTGGATCGAGTATTGGAACTGGGAGGGCGAGATCGCGATGTTAGTTGCTACCTGTACGTAAACCTAGACCTGGACTGGACCTGGACCTGACCTGGACCCGGACCCTGTCTGTCTCTGGTCTCTGGCCTCTGGTCTCCGGGGGGAGGGATTGCTCACGAATTCGGCGACCAGCTTGGCACTGCCCTTGAGGGACAGCTTGTGGACCTTTGACTTGTCCTTGTCGGCCGATTTGTCTGCCATTTTGAGTGGTTGTGGCTATACTGTCGCGAGACTGAGAAGGACAGGGGAACCTTTCGTCGTCTGTGGTGATTGCTTCCTCGGCCGGTTTATTTACTTTCCATCCCAGAGAGAGCGGGCAGCTTTGGCGGGGCGACGATGGGCCCGGGAATGCAACTAAGAGAGCTTTTCACTGCAGTGCACCGGATACCTGCATAGTCCGTCGGGGGTTAGTGCGATAAAACAGTGGGGAGCGGCAAACAGGGGCGATCGTGGGGTTGGTCTTATCGTTATCGCTTATCTATCTTATCGGACAAAGTCCCTGGGCTTTTTATTTTTTTTTCTCCCCAGCCTATCTCCAGGTCCAGTTGCAGCGAGGTTGTCAGCGGGCGCAACTTGTGTCTTTCGCTCAATTGTCCCTAGATCCTTTAACATTTTCCCTTCTAGACTGAGTGATCCATCCCGTTCAATCTCTCGTCCAATCACTTTGCACAACACAGACAACATGTCGAAACGCACACTCGACGAGGTCGACGCCGACGTCGACGCCACCCTCTCTCGCAAGAAGTCCAAGAAGGACAAGAAGGCCAAGAAGGAGAAGTCGCGCGATGAGGACTCCGCTGCTGCCACCCCTGATGTAGAACAGATGGACGTCGACAGCGACGCCAAGAAGGAAAAGAAGTCCAAGAAAGACAAGAAAGAAAAGAAGGATAAGAAGAACAAGAAGTCATCTAGCGAGGAAGCTGGCGCGACAGAGGACGCCGCCGAGGACGCCGCCGAGCCCAAGAAGGAGAAGAAGTCCAAGAAAGAGAAGAAGGACAAGAAGGATAAGAAGCGCAAGGTTGAGGATGCACCCACTACTGAAGAAGCGGCTCCCGAGCCGGTCCCCGTCTCGAATGGCCATGCACCCGTTGCTTCTGTGTACGGCAACTATGAGCAGACCGCCGCCCTCAGCGCGCTTCCTCAGTCCGACATCACGTCCTTCCTCACCACCCACCAGATCATTATCAACGATCCTCTGTCCGCCACGAATCTGCGTCCTATGACCGAGTTCGCTCACCTCCCCGCTACCACCCTGACGTCCAAGAACCCCTTTGCCGCCTTCAAGGCGCCAACCCCCATCCAGGCTGCTTCGTGGCCCTTCGGTCTCAGCCGCCGCGATATTGTCGGTGTCGCCGAGACCGGCTCGGGAAAGACGATCGCCTTCGGCCTGCCCCTGGTTGAGGCCGTCCTGGCCATGCCCAAGCCCGCCAAGGGAAGCGGTCGCATTCGCGCCGTTGTCGTCTCGCCTACCCGAGAGCTGGCCATGCAGACCCAGGAGCAGCTGGCAAATCTCTCTGAGACCGTCGGCTTGAAGACCGTGTGCGTCTACGGTGGTGCCTCGAAAGACGACCAGCGCAACTTGCTCAAGAAGGCTGATATTATCGTGGCCACACCCGGACGTCTCAAGGACTTCATTGAGGAGGGCGCCATCAGGCTCGACAGTGCCAAGTTCACCGTCCTCGACGAGGCCGACCGCATGCTGGACAAGGGTTTCGAGGAGGACATCAAGCGCATCCTGGGCTGTTGCCCACCCAAGGACCAGAGGCAGACCCTCATGTTTACCGCCACCTGGCCCCAGAGCGTCCAGGCTCTGGCGTCCACCTTCATGGTCTCGCCCGTCAGGATCACGATCGGCAACAATGAGAGCGGCGATCTGAAAGCCAACAAGCGTATCTCACAAGCTGTCGAGGTTGTGGACCCCCGCAACAAGGAGCAAAGGCTCCTGCAGATTCTCAAGGCCCAGCCCCGCAACGAGAGGGTCTTGGTCTTCTGCCTGTACAAGAAGGAGGCCACCCGCGTGGAAGGCTTCCTCCAACAGAGAGGCATCAAGGTTGTTGGCATCCACGGTGACCTGAGGCAAGAACAGCGAACCAGAAGTCTGGAGGCCTTCAAGTCGGGAGAGACACCCGTGCTTGTTGCTACCGATGTCGCTGCCCGAGGTCTCGATATCCCAGAGGTCAAGCTCGTCGTCAACGTCACCGTAAGCTTATACCCCGTCATGCTTTTCTGGTCCATGCAATTCTAACGAGTAGTAGTTTCCCTTGACGATCGAGGACTACGTCCACCGCATTGGTCGTACAGGCCGCGCGGGCAAGACCGGCCAAGCCATCACCCTGTTCACTGAGCACGACAAGGCCCACTCTGGATCGTAAGTTTATGCCGCATGAACCCATACGGGGCATTTTGTTCTAACATTCGTCCTCAGTTTGATCAACATCCTACGGGCCGCTGAACAGCCTGTTCCTGAGAACTTGCTCAAGTTTGGAACTACTGTTAAGAAGAAGCAGCACGGCACCTACGGTGCCTTCTACAAGGACGTCGATCTGACCAAGAAGGGAACCAAGATCACATTTGATTAAGAATATAGAAGCATGGATGTCGATTTGAAGGAGTTGATCGTATTACTACACAAGACACGACAAGCGGCTTCTAGACCATAGAGATAGGTGGCAGCGGAGGACTGATGAGAGTCCCTCAGCTGATTGAAATTCATCAAAAGCGCCAAATTCAACTGATTTTCCTAAACAATTCTGTGATAGCCAGGCTCAGCTGTTGTCCCACCATGACACAAATTCTGGACATCACTTTTTCTACTACGGTCTCCTATGTGCACAACTGGGAGATCCACCGCCGAACAAGGTGCTCCGGTATCTAAACATGTTTCAATATTGCCTAGCTGCGGCTATCTAGAGCCTCTTAGGGACCGAAAGCCATCAATGAGCATCCGTCTCTCTAAAAATGCCATCAAAGCGACGTACGGCAGAGCCATACCAACTACCTTAATCACATCCCTAAAGACATTGTCAGATACGCCGCCAACGGTAATCCCAGCGACTTGAGTCAAGGCCTGCCACAGTGCAGCTGTCCCCAGAACATAGATGGCAACGCCATTGGGCACCACGGCCGTCCAGCCAAAGTCAACGCCATGCTTCCCAAAGTATGCCGAGATGAACCGACCGCTCCATAGGATGCGGCAGAGCATGTTGATTCCATTGGCGTAGACCAATCCGACGGCACCGAGATCCAGTACGCGCAGAAACACGAATCCAGCAACGCCGAAAGCGACGCTGAACGCGCCCATCCAGAGACTCTGGCGGTGCACCTCGGCCTTGGATGCCACCGAGGACACGAAAGCCTCACTAATGCCGTTGAGCGCAAGTAACGGGATGTACAAGCAGTACTGCGCCAGCACGCTGCCGGCGCCACTGGCTGCCCATGCCTTGCCCGCGATAATTTGCACAAGCAGGGGAGCGCCGAAGGGGCCGAGGGTGGTGACCAAGATGCTCAGTAGGATGTAGCCCCTGAATAGGGATTGCAGATGGGCCTTTGCGCTAACGATGTTGCCATTTGGCTGACTAGGTCTTTCTGGTTTGTCCTGCTTGCTCTCGTTTGCCTCCTTCGCTGGCGCTGGGGGGGTTGAGCTTGCGGAGAGGAGTTTGCTGAAATAGTTCCGGCTACTCTCCTCGATCGGCTGGAACACCAGCCGTGCCAGCAGACTCCCGTAGTTGTTTGCCAGTGCATAGACACCCTGCGACTGTGGGCTGGATAGGACAGAGACCAGAAATGTGTCGCCTTGAGTGAGGATGTGCTTGACAAATGACTGGGCCGTCAGGCTGGAAGCAAGGTGGAGCGTCGGCGCATAGAAGTAACCCAAGGTATATTTCGGATGATCCGCTATGGTTTTCTCATCCGTTTCATGGCCTGTACTCGTACCAGCAATCCTCTTTGGTAGAAGAGAGAATCCCTCTGACGAGGCCAGGCCCCATCCGTACCAGAGATACACAAATAGTAGTCCAAGCCCGTATCCTAGTTGGCCCAACGCGAACGGAAGGACGCCCAGCTCGCGGTCAGCCCGCCATGCCCAATTCGCTGCCCCGAAGGTCACGGCACAACGGACGAAGGTGGCGATGGACTCGGCAGCGGCTCGAGGACCGAACTGCAGGCGGTGTTGCAGAACCACAAAGGCGGGCTCAGAGAGCAGTTCGATGACAGCAGCGAATGCATAGATATACAATGACCGCTCCATATATGGTGTCTCGGCAGTTGCGGCGTCAACATAGTGTAAATAGGCGGCCCCTAATCCGATGGCGGCGCCGAGGCCCAACACTGAAGCCAGATGGCCGACGTTGACGACGGACTGGTTTTCATGACTCTTGCCGGCAGCCCCATTCCTGGCGGTGGACGCATCGGGACCTTGGCGCTGGATGGCAACACGCAAGCTCTCGCGTGCGAAGAAGAGCACCGAGAGGTAGTAGACCTCGAGCTGAGTCGAGACGCCCAGGAGGCGAGCAGTCAGGAAGCGTAGCAGCAGCTGGTTGGCGCCAAAGGTCACAAAGCGCGATGCAAACTGCAGTATGATCAGGAGAGAGGCCCCGCGGACGGCGGAACCTGGTTGGGACGAGGTCATGCTGCGATGGCCATTGGCGTCCGGAGACGACGTTGCGTGCAATTTGCCGAGAGTCGACGCTGCTGTTCCTTCGATGGACTCCTGTCTCTCAAGGCCGGCCTCACAGCGCGCTGCAGCTCAACCCTCGACGTGTCGTCAAAATGTGTGGTGGGGCTCCTTTTCGCTAAGCAGGGGGCGGCGCGTTGCATGCCGGCGCTAAATTACGGCTTAGCACAAGTGCGAGCCGCAAAGGTCGAAAGCCAGAAGCGATGCGACCGCGATTCAGCCAGCAGCCCCAACAGCAGCCTCAAATTCTCAGCCGGCGTCGGGCCTCACTGCTTCCATTGAACACAGGACGGACGGGCCAATGATGTCTTCGATCGCGCTCGATTAACTACGTCTTGGACGACCCATGCAGGGTGTGAACTCCTGTACGTGCAATACGTACTCGGCGTGCTGGCGAGGCCTTGGCTAGACCACCGTGAGCACGCGATCGACACCGCCAGACTTGCTTGTCGAGCTTGTCCAAGCGCCAAGAAGGCTTCTCACGTGGCATTCTGTTGCCCTCCACAACCCCATCCAACGCCCTGGGTCTTGTCCACGATCCACTATCTGCAATGCTATGTCTACGTAGGAGACGTCAAACGGGGGCGGGGATTAGGAGGGCACCAGATCCTTCGCAAACGAGGCTTTGACTGCCAAGTGTGTCCTATGAGAGAAAAAGCCACGCACCGAAGACTTGCTGAGACGGCAGGCTTGGCAAGGCCGAATGACGCTCCGAGAGAAAACGCGACTCGTTAGATCATGGATGCCCATTATCCATGAGCATAAGGGCGTTAATGCGCGGAGTGCATTTGCCTAGAGGTGTCAGGTCTCTCGCAAGCTGCTGGCTAGGGACGAGTACCGCCGAGGTGACGCCTCGTCCGCCTACCCCAATGCGGGGACAACCCCATCTCCTTGCCCACGCCTCAGCACACGCGCGGGAAACTCTTGCGATGTCTTGCGAGGAATCTCCTGTACCATGGACCTACCCAGGGCGGTGATGGAGACTGAGAGATCGCCATCTTCAGAAAATCACCTCCTGCCTCCCTATCACTCTCTTCAGCGACAACGACGGAATCAACAGCGCGAGAAAACGCACCCACTGCGGGGTGCGCGAAGCTTCGCATACCTTTGCCAGCTTGGGAAGAATTTTCAACCCAAAATAGTGTATGGGCCAACCCCCACAGCCACTTTCCCCCCAGCATTGCAAACCTGGAGTCACCAATAAGTTATCTTCTCCACTTGCATGGCCGAATGCAGCACCATGCACCGGTGGGATTCAGCTGGGCCTCAGACCACCTCCAACGACTTCCCCGCCTAACATCGTGAGGGGTCATTATGGGGGTCGCTTGGGGAAGCAGCTGGGGGTGCTGAGGAGAAGCCCTGTCTGTCACAGTACTGTCCAAGTTGCCACCGGCCTCAATCAACTCTACGGTACATCCGTGTCCCAACTACAGTGCCAAAGTGGATAATCTACGATCCTTCGTTCTTTGTCGTACCCAATGGATTGGACTTCCATCCTTTTCCTTTTCTACGTCTGACAGTCACACGACTCCCAGATCCAGGATTGTGAAGACGATGAGCGACAAGTCAATTGGCCCCGAGAGGTTCGAGCTTACCTGTATGGGTTACCCAGCATAGGTCCTGTACCGCCCAAAGGCTCCAGTGCACTGGAACCTTTGCGGAAAGCTTTAGCTCACGAAGCACGACACCCAACTTGCCAACGGTGAAGCCGCTGCAGCCTGAGAGAATGTCTCGAAATATTCGCCGAGAATCTCTATCGCCAAGCCTTCTAGTGTCGAGGCAAGCCTGCTGCGTGTGCGGCAATTCCAGCGCCCCCCGGCCTCCACGAAAGCCTTGGTGACGCTTAACCGCCACCTTACAGGGTATTCATAGTAGTCAACCCATTATGGTCGTTTCAATCCTGGGCTCTCGTTAACACCGCGTGATATGCCCTGATGATGTCACGACGTCAACTTCCAGCCATCCAACCTAGAAGAACGCGCCACTGACAAATATGTACGCAAAGACCACGATTGAACTGCTCATCCATCGTCGTGTGTATCACGACATACTAGCACTCGATCAACCTTGCCCGAAGCGACGACACGACACCTGGGTTTTAATTTCATTCATCCGCTACCCGGCTCACTTGTTTCTTGTCACTCGTCATTCTCCCCCAGACTTGTCCCATCATGGGGTGCTGGCCCCGGCAATCTTGGGATGTGGGCAGGCTAAGGCCCCCGGGGAAGAAACGCTACCCCCGTATGGGCCCGAGTAATTTTCCCTGGACGCTGCTTGCCATTGGTCCTGATGCTGTTCATGGCCGTCCAAGTCAACGGATGACCCACCATCCTTACCCCCCTGGCGCCGTTCCCATGGTCTACTCTGCATCGCAATCGGACCGGCCGTGGAAAGCTACTCAACATCCCAGCCCATCAGCAGGCTAATGTGGCACCGAAAGTCAAATGGCTGACAGCGGTGCTCGAGACCACTCTTTGGTCAGTGGAATGTCCCATTATGGTGCGATTATAGCGCCAGTCGGCAGGCGCTAGCCGTACCGCGGTCTCGTTCTGTTCATGATTTTCCAACATGGCCGCCGTTTCGACCACCAGAATGGTACCCTTGGTCGCCCTCTGTCAAGGCCAAGCCCAGAACATGCCCCAGACCCGCTGCCCAATCAAGGACCTGCCCCGAAACTTTATGTGCGGCTCAAACCATGTCACTCGCGACATGTATAAAGACTTGGATCAACCCCAGCTTTTCTCTACGGGGCCTTGACTTCTGATCTGTATCTCTCACTCTACTCCCAAACCAAGGTCAACGCGCCTCGGACAGCATTCATCATGGCACGGCGACTATCCTTGGTTAAGCCTCCCGGCGAGGAAGGCAAGGCGTGGCCTGCTATTGTTATTGGCTTGTTTGTTGCCTTTGGTGGTGTTCTCTTCGGGTAAGTAGCTATTACATGGAACCCTCTCGGCAATTGCCTAACTGTCTGTTCAGATATGATACTGGAACCATCTCTGGTATTCTGGCCATGGATTACTGGATGAACCTGTTCTCGACGGGTTACCGTAACTCCACTGGACACCTCGATGTGTCACCCGAACAGTCTTCAGCAATTGTCTCGATCCTCTCGGCCGGCACCTTTTTTGGTGCTCTTGCCTCTCCCCTGTTGGCCGACAACATTGGTCGTCGCCTTGGTCTTGTTGTCTCTTCGGTAGTCTTCATCCTGGGTGTTATCCTACAAACGGCTGCAGTGGCCCTGCCGCTCTTCCTTGCTGGTCGATTCTTCGCCGGCCTCGGAGTCGGTCTCCTGTCCGCCATCGTTCCCTTGTACCAGTCCGAGACTGCTCCCAAGTGGATTCGCGGCGCTATTGTTGGCGCCTATCAGCTTGCCATCACGATCGGTCTTCTCCTGGCTGCCATCGTCAACTATGCTACTCAGAACCGACAGGATACTGGGTCTTACCGAATTCCTATCGCAGTGCAATTCGCATGGGCCATCATCCTCATCGTCGGCATGTTGATCCTGCCGGAGACACCACGATTCCTCATCAAGAAGGGAAAGTACGAGCAGGCGGCACACGCTCTCAGCAGGCTCCGAAGACTCCCGGCCGACTCTGCGCCAATCAAGGCCGAGCTCGGCGAGGTCAAGGCCAATCACGACTACGAGATGAGCATTGGAAAGGCCAGCTACATCGACTGCTTCAAGGGCCAGATGCTCAAGCGCCAGCTTACGGGTATGGGTATCCAAGCTCTTCAGCAGCTGACAGGTATGTCTGACCACAACATCCTTTGCCGTGTTCTCATTCTTTTCGACTCGGTGGGGAGGTTTCCACCGCCCTCGTGGGCTTCCTTTAAGCCCCTGTGCATAAACTATGCATGTATAACATTGTCCTAAACACATTCTAATTGCACTCTGTCAGGTATCAACTTCATCTTCTACTACGGCACCCAGTACTTCAAGAACTCGGGAATTCAGGACGCCTTCACTATTCAAATGATCACTTCGTGCATCAATGTTGTCTCTACCATCCCTGGTCTATGGGCCATCGATAAGCTTGGACGACGACCTCTGCTGCTATGGGGAGCCGTCGGCATGTGCGTGAGCCAGTTTATCGTCGCCATGTTGGGCACCTTGACCACCGGACAAGACTCAGCAGGTAACATCATTGTTTACAACGTTGCCGCGCAAAAGGCAGGCATCGCTTTCGTCTGTATCTACATTTTCTTCTTCGCCTCCACGTGGGGACCATTGGCCTGGGTTGTCACTGGCGAGATTTTCCCCTTGAAGACTCGTGCAAGAAGTTTGTCCATGACTACTGCCACAAACGTAAGTTTACAACATATAACTCAAGAAACATGTAAAAATCGGATGCGAAGACTAATACTCAACTAGTGGCTGCTCAACTGGGCTATCGCCTACGCTACCCCTTACCTCGTTAATTTCGGTCCGGGTTACGCCAACCTACAATCCAAGATCTTTTTCGTCTGGTTTGCAGCTTGCTTTTTGTGCATCGCCTTCGTCTATTTCTTCATCTACGAGACGAAGGGTTTCAGTCTGGAGGAGGTCGACGAGATGTACAACGAAGTGAAGCTTGCACCACAGAGCGTGCACTGGAAGCCAACGACGACTTTCGCCCAGCGCCAAAACATCGGGGATGGTGTGTTGGGTGATGACAAGGATGTCACTCACGTCGAGAAAGAGGCCATCTAATTCCTAGAAGAAAATTTAGAGCCTTACAAATTACAGTACGCGCCATGTTATGTACGACGCGGTACCTAGCAAATTATGACAAATACATTACCATTACGAGATGTTACACATCTTACACATGATAGACTCCGCTATGTTTCTTCTTCCTGCAAGTGACATTCTACTCAGACGGTTGAGACGTATTCAGTCTGTGTTTTTGAGATGAGAAATTCATTGTGGGTAGATACACCAGGTACCGACGTGATGTAAGCATTGCTATTCTCAGTAGGATAGGTATTGTTAAGCGGTCAACATGAGGTCCACTGTTTCTATCGGCCGCCAACTGTCCAAATTTCTATCAATCAGGAAGAATGTCAGCTAACATAATGGGTAATTCGTATAACTTGGACCAAAGCTTTCGAATTCCGGCGGACATGGAAAGATGATTGACGAGAATGGCAATCAACCTCCCTCAGGAACATCTTGGGAATGTATACCATGACCACCGAAACTGAAACTTTCACTCTAAATAATGAGGTAATCCTAACAGCGGTCACGCTGTATAATCGTAGGCCATCAGGGTACCACCAATACGAACGGCAGGACCCTGCGAGGCTCCCTCATTATTCTCTCCACTTCTAATAAAGCAAGTGAATCAAGACTTCTGGGCACCATTTATGCTACGCCGTGCTCAGTGAATATCACCCACTGTTTCAGCCACTCCCGCGACGCCACCCGTCGGTGTCTACCTAGAGCTACGACTGACCTGCAAACCACGTCCATGTCCATGACAGCTTCACGGTTGGTCTTTTCTACGCTGATCCAATTGATTTGACTTTGCCCAATAAGTTTCTGATCTTTGAGCCTTACTCTTGATCAAGTAAACCTCCCATGATGTCTTTGATCAGATCTCTAACTACCTAATCCTTAGATGGAGAATCTCGCCGCATTCTTAAGAGAAGTTCGGATCTGAGACATACGATGGGCCGTTCCTGGCATGCACTCTCACGGCTTAACTGTTTCGTAGGCACTATCCGTGTCTGAGAAACACCCTTGTGTCCTCCGCCAAGCCATGTGTTGAATGTGCCGTCATTCCCGCAATCCCTAGCGTGACACATGGAAACTAGGCGGCTAGGCAAGGAACCGACGACTAACACATATGACAAGGAAAGTCCTCTCAATGCGACTTACTACTATCAATTTAGTATAAAACTATACAGGCTAACCTGTATTGATGTATTTTGCCAGCGCCTCGGCCAGTGATACCTGGTTGCGCATTGGACGCGTTCTAGCCGGTCAACGCCCTCCCTGTGTTATAATAATATGTCGTTCGGGGAGGGTCTCACCACTGCCACTCGGTCCGTACTATTGCGCCTTTGCCGACTTTTATGCAGGATCTGAGTCAAAGAAAGGCAGTAGCCGCGACCCGGCCCACCTGGTCAATGCAAGCATTCCTAGTATGAGGCCACTCACCGGGTTGCCCATCGTGATAGACAAGATCACTAATCTCTCCTGACCTTATATTTGTCCCGTGCTCCTCAGACCTCTGTCATGTATCTCTCTATACGCCCTAGGCTCCTCCAGCCGCCAAGTGATTTCATATCTTTGCTCCCGTTTTGATTTTCCGAAAGGAAAAGAGAGAAGAAAGAAACGTATCCTTATCGTCCTGAATGCCGTTAGACGCGACATGATATCTAACATGAGTCTGACATCACGAGCGGCCGTGGTCCTGTTCGCTATCTGGGTATTTGCTACTATAGTGGCGGGACAGGGATATTTTCTTGAACCATTCTCCTGCTCCCAGTCGCAGAATTGGCAAGAGCTAGGATGCTACAACACCGGTGGCCAGCCATTCGCCTTCGCTGTACAGAATCAGTTCGTAGGAGGCGACCCGTCCAGGAGTTATGTCCACTTCAATCAAGGTGGGAATAATATCAACAGCACACTTGGGCCCAACTACTGCGTTCAAGCCTGCAGAGCGCACGGATTCCGGTACGCTTCGCTCTACGACAGATCATGTCGTTGTGGTACACTACTCGGTGCGAACCTGGGCAGAAGGGCGTCAGACCAGGGGATATGTTATGCGCGACCTGATGGCAACCCATGTGGAGGAGATAGATCCGAGAATTGTGGTCAGGCTTCTTTTACACCCCATGCTCGGATCTTTGTGGATCCTTCCTTCGAGTCGGAGACGTCCCTTGCAGGTTCAACGCCCGCGCAACTGGCCACTACATTTGGATACTTGGGCTGCTTCAGCAAGCCTAACCTGCCAACCGATGATTTAGCGCGCGAGTCACGGCAAGCATCTCCAGCTGCTTGTTTGGCATTTTGTTCACAGAACGGCTTTCCACTGTCGTATATGTTCAGGGACACAAGGTATCGCAGAAGCTCCATTCATTAACGCGACCTCCTCTGACCAGCCACCAGCAACCCAAACCCAGTACGTTGCTTCTGTGGGACAGATTTTGGGGTTCAAGCACGGTCCTACGACGACAACGTGAACACTCCAAGCAATAGGAAGTGTACTATCAATTGTAGCACTGGCGCAACGTTAGTATGAAGACAATAGTGGAGTCGGCTCAGGCACACTGACAGTCAGCCAGAAACTGTGACCCAGCCTCAGGAACGTGCTGTGGCAATGCTGGCTTCCAGATTTATCCCATTTACGCCAATCCAAGGCTAATGGGGTGCCACATACCTCGAATCCCTGGATACGCAAGAATCGAGCAGGACGGGGGACCCGCCACACCAGACCCGACCGCATACAGCTGCATCCCAACACCTCTGAGTATCTCATCTAGACGGAATTACTTCAGCCAATACTCATCCGGGGGTACTATAAATCCTACAATTACGAGGTCGGCTTCGTTTGTGGCCACAGCAACCGTTACCCGTGGTGCCGTAACGTCGTCAATGATCAACTTCGGTTGCTATGACGCCGAACTGGGTAACCTGCTATCATACAACGGCAATGTGGCGCCGGCTGAAAATCAGGGAACTCCGCCCAATATAGATGTGGATAAGTGCACCAACTACTGCTTTGCCCAAGGAAAAACTTGGGCGGCGGTCGGTGGTTCGAGATTTAACACACAGTGCGTATGTGGTGATGGGCTACTTAGCCGTCAGAACCCGATTCAGATGGATAATTGCAACGAGCCTTGCCAAGGAACTGGCTCACAGCAGAATTGTGGCTTGAACAACAGAGCTATCATCTACGCAGTCGCTGCGAGCGCAACTACTGGGTCATGGTATTTCTCCTACACTGAAACTGTTACTACGTCAACTGTAAGCTCTGTCCCTGGATATAATTCCCATATTAGCACCATCGTATCACACGATATGGCACAATAAGCTTACATTAGCAATCGCAGTATGGATGTACTGGAAGTAAGTGTCACACATAACAGCTGCGGTCTTCTGCAGAGCACAATCTGCTACAAAGCGCCGTCATAACGATCGTTTCCCCCCGCTTAAATAAAGTGAAACGAGTATTACGTCTTATTCTCCGTGCGAGCATTGCAGCTCCTCCAATTAGGATTTATATAATGGTGCAGCTGACTTTAAACAGCAACACCGACTCCTACAGGTCCATCGACGAGCTCATCCACCACCTCCTCCAGTTCTTCTACTTCATCCAGTACGTCTAGTTCGTTGACTCCGACGACCTCGAACAGCTCGACCAGCTCGCCCTCCAGCTCGCCCTCCAGCTCGTCCTCTAGCTCTTCATCCACTTCGTCATCTAGTTCGTCGTCTAGTTCTTCTAGTTCGTCCAGTACGTCTAGTTCGTCGACCCCGACGACCTCGACCAGCTCAACCAGCTCAACCAGCTCAGCCAGCCCAACCAGCTCTACTAGCTCATCCTCCGGCTCATCTAGCTTGCCTTCCAGTTCATCCTCCAGTTCATCCTCCAGCTCTTCATCTAGTTCTTCTACTTCGTCCAGTACGTCTAGTTCGTTGGCTCCGACCACCTTGTCCAGCTCATCCAGCTCGTCCAGCTCGTCCAGCTCCTCGTCCACTTCTTCGAGTTCATCGACTTCCAGTTCGAGCTCGTCCACAGATCCGACGAGCTCGACCAGCTCGTCCAGCTCGTCCAGCTCGTCCAGCTCGTCCAGCTCGTCCAGCTCGTCCAGCTCGTCCAGCTCATCGTCCACTTCTTCAAGCTCGTCGAGTTCCAGTTCGAGCTCGTCCACAGATCTGATGAGCTCGACCAGCTCGATCAGCTCGTCCAGCTCGTCGTCCACTTCTTCAAGTTCGTTGAGTTCCAGTTCGAGCTCGTCCTCCAGTTCGACCAGCCCGGCTTCCACGTCCGGCCCATCCAGCTCGTCTAGTTCCTCTTCCAGTTCCAGCTCGTCCTCCAGCTCCTCCACAGATCCGAATAGCTCGCCGAGATCATCGTCTACTTCTAGCTCGTCCTCTGGGTCGTTTCTAGATCCGACCAGGCCGTCCAGCTTGCCGTCTAGTCCGACCTCATCCAGCTCTACTTCCAGCAGCGCATTTGAGCCGACCTCGTCATCGAGTTCCAGTTCTTCAACTTCTAACTTGTCCAGTCCAACCTCCTTCAGCTCTACTTCATCAAGCCCTGACCCTGGCACTTCTAGCTTGAGTACTACAGACGGCATATCTAGTACCGTCACCGCATTTGCCACACTGACTACAACCTCGAGCAGCCCCGGAGAGCCTAGTACCCTCAGCAGTTCCTTCCGATCGACGTTGGTTTCCGATGACATTCCAATATCTACCAGCTCTTCTGACTTCATCGCCACACCTAGTGAAGTTAGCTCTCCAACGTCGGGCACATCAACTCTTCCCTCTAGCCCTTTTACTTCTGAGACGAGCACCGAGCTTAGTCTTGTTACGTCTAGTTCCACGTCTCTGTCAACACCTCTAGCCGCTAGTCCGGACACTTCGAGTTCTAGTTCATCAGCTACTTCTAGACAAACTAGCAGAGAAACCACAGTTTCAGCCATGTCTGAATCTGAGACCGTATTTCCCACTTCGTCTCTTACGATAACAGCCACCACGGACACAAGCACGAACCCCGTTGTGGAAACGTTAACCACTCCAACTACAACAAGTTCGACTACCTGGCAGACAACAACGAGCAGCAGTGATATAAGCACGACATCTGTTATTGAATCTATAAACCAATCTTCGGGGTCTCATGAGACAGAGGAAACAAACGTTGTTACGAGCCCGATTGTTTCCTCTACGATTTCCAGCCCAGTTACGGCCATTACAGCGCCTTCTGAGTCAAGCACTACCATCCAGACCGAAAATCCCACCTTCGTGGCATCGTCTGTAGGTGAGAGCTCTGAGGCAACAATCGACTCTTCGACTTCAGCATTTCTACCGACCATGTCTTTGACAGCATCTCCCAGTTCGGACATCACAAATGAAGCCACCCACACAGACTCGTCTGCCTCGGCAAGTACCACTGCATCTGTTTCAGCATTGGGAACGACGAGTGAAACTTCGTCAGCAATCATGACACCTTCTCCGTTACCGACAACCATCACTGACACAGTCGAAGCCTCGTCGACATTGGAATTGGAATCCCAGACCTCCAGCAGTTCTGTCTCGGGCATGGCTAGTACCACCAACAATACAAATATCGTGACTGGTGGCTCGGGGACTTCCGCCGCAACTTCATCATCGATCCCTGGGAAAGATCCACCTTTGTCTACCAGCAAGTTGGACAGTCCGAGCTCCAGTATCACGAGTACAAGCGCCGGGAGCTTGAGTTCAAGCAAATTCGTAACTACGTCTGGCAACAAAGACACCATTAAGCCAGCAGACCAGAGCCAAACGTTACCTCCGTCAAGCATTACCGGGTCGTCAACTTTGGCAACAGAAAGTACCACCTCAGCCACCACGACAAACGCGTTGGCTACATTCACAGCGACCTCCACTGAAGTTAAGCGTTTTGCCTCAATTTTCGATTCCGAAGATGTGGCACCAGGAACTGCTGCTCTCGTTTATTTAGAAATACACGACCCAGAGACAGGCGAAGTTATTGACGTTGTTGTGTATGTGGTCGAGTACATTGGCTGCTTCGGAATACCGGCAGACCAAAATCCCTTCGGTGGAGTAAACGCAACAGATCGATTTAGGAATAATCAAGACGCTGGAGACAAAGCATCTACCTGCGCTGGGTACTGCGCCGGCGACGGAGAATCACTCTCAGCCAACAACCAAGGTGCATGCTTCTGTGGAGAGCAAATTAGTACTACTGAGCCAGGCCAAGACAGAGATAACTGCGAAGCAAGATGCCGTGGTGACGCAAGTGAGAGGTGTGGCGGTGGTGCATTAAGTCGGAAGCGATCGCTCCGTCGGGCGGCTGAGACATATATCAATGTCATTCTAGCCAAACCGGCGAGTGAAGTCGTGATCATTGTTCAAAAGAACGAGACCGAGACATGTAAACTCTTCCAACCCCTCTCTTGCTGCATGGTTGTCTTTGGTTTGGATTGCTAATCAACGGCTCTCAGCTACGGGCTTCACGTCACCGATTGCGATACCTTTCACCTCAAGCACTGGATATAGGACTACCGCAGAAGCCTCGTCGATATCTAATTCAATTAGCAAGCAAAGCTCGGTCGAGTCCACACAGGTCTCCGCTTTCTCGAATGGAGCGCTAAGCACGTCTATCCAGAGCCCTGCGACCGAGATATCGGGCGGGACGAGCTTGGTGATATCGGAGACGTCAACAACTACAACTTCGATCAATTCCATTATACCATCCGGTACAAGCTCGCAAATTACGCCTCTTACAGCGAGCAGTGGCGCAAAAATATCTCCCACGATTCGCCCATCTTCCACAAGCACAGAATCAGTAACAGGAAGTTCGACCCCGCCCAGCACTATCGATATGATGGACCCCATCATACTTGGTGTCACTCCTATTGATGATACATTCGTATCTAAACGCAACGCGAATCTAATCAATAATCTCGCTGCTACGGAAGGATTTGTAGGTGAGAATGGTCGTTTCATTGCAAGCTCTTGCAGTGATGCTGCTTTATTCGTACTTCGACAGGGGGAGTTGATGTCTGGTGGCGAGCTTTTAGCCGCAACGCCAGGCGTTCCTATTATGCCATTCCGCGTGAGTCCTCAAGGCAGTATCACGCGAGTCTTCTCGTTGCTCGCTGACGCGACACTATCTTGGACCAACGTCGAGTTCGTAGGTGGCCGTGCTAGCTTTTGCAGAGATCATGATGATGGGTTGGTATACATTATACTCGACGCCCACTTGGTCCCAAATGGGTGTACTAGAGTCAACCTCGTTGCATACTTAGGTAACTACTTCTTTTTATCTATGATTGGCCTCTACATTTACTGACAGATAGCAAGCTACACAATGTCAAGATAACGAAATTACACCAAGCCCGACTGTCGATCACACAACCGCTACAACCGCTACAACCGCAACTGACAATACTGACAACGGGCTTGGAATTATGACCTCTCTTCCTTTTATTCCCGAAAATATATTTACGAGGGGTGCGTTTGTCACGGGAGAAGGCTGCGTAATGACCAATCTGTCTTGGGTACCCGGCCAGCCAACGTTCATCAATTTGGGGTAAGGGTCAGATTAATCCAATAGAACAGGCGTACAGTTTGGACTTTACAGAAACGCATATCGATTCACACAAGCCAATTGAGACATTTCGCGCCGAATGTACGCCCCAAACGACATTCGGCACTCTCTGTCGCGACATCCACGCAAGCCATGTAGTATATTCACTGCATGGAGAGTGTTCCCAAACCCATACCATATTGGTTGCCCTTTTCAGTTCGCGTTGCTGAAATGTATATAAACCACCAAGATATGCGTCCAAAGAAAGAGGTATTTGCCTATTACCACTTATCAAAAGCTGGAGCAGCGGTTAAATTCTGTGTTCGGTCCCAGTCCGCGATGAGGCTGAGCACTCTTCTACATTCGGTATCGCGTGTTTCAGTGCCGCGAGCACGCTTATTCTGAGACCAGCACCCCCCTGAACTCGGTGATCTCAGCACAATCCAACAACATCTACTCAACTTCACCATACGAGACTCTACGATTGAAAGGGACGAACATTTGACTGAAAAGATCCGGCCAGATTTATGGATTGCATGACCACCAGTGATCGCAAGGCCGCTACCCTGACGGGCAGTTGGTGTGGAACCTGCTCAAATATGTTCACCCCAGACGGACTGAAGTCCCTCTGGAGCGATGAAGGCTATTCTCACCTCAACGCGAGCTATTGCAGACAGAGTGCGACGAACTGCACACTATGTCAAGTCATTTGGAAGGCGGCGAAGGCTCTCTTCCAGCGGGCCGATCCATCGCCGCTGATCTTTAAGGCAAGTTGCCAGCGTGCAACACCAGCGTTGGTCGCATCCGCCGCTGGACAACCCCATCCACTAAGCTTAGATACTTTGACCGCGAATGCTTGGAGCGAAGAACAGGGAAGATACTTCCTTGGAGTATGCGAGATCGCAGCATTCACGTACGAAGGTATGGAATTTGTATGAGAAAAATGCCTAACGCCACTTGTGCGCTAATGGATTAACTTAGGAGACAGTCTAAATGAATACTTCCCTGCGCGGCCTCCAATCTTGGACTCCATGACTAGTGACTTGGTCATAGATGCTGCTCGACGATGGTTCAAGGACTGCCGAGCCAACCATCCAGACTGTGGTCCTTCTGAGCAGCCGCCAATTCTGCCGACCAGAGTCCTCCGCGTTGACTATGGAGGTAGAGAGGATTCCATTCAACTGCATATATCGGGAAAAGGGCAACGTGGGGACTATCTTGCACTGAGTTATAGCTGGGGTGGGCCACAGCCGTTGACTACCATGACCCACAACATTGACGCATTGGTGGGTGGTATCTCATTGTCGCAATTTCCAAGGACCCTAAGAGATGCCATCATCGTCACACGAGAGCTAGGTTTTCAGTATCTATGGATAGATGCTCTTTGTATCCTTCAAGATAGTCTTGAGGACAAGGCTTATGAAATCCAGCGGATGGGGAAGATATACAAGAACGCCACTGCCACAATCATTGCCGCATCGTCGAAAGCGGCTGGAGATGGCTTCCTTCAGTGGAAAACAGAAACTAAGTTCTGTTGCCAACAGCAGCTGACTGGTCCTAATGGCAGGCCCGGGCATATTTACCTGACACCTCTTCAGTCTACATCATTTCACACACAACCTCTCTCACATCGTGCATGGGCCTTTCAGGAGTACCTTCTCTCAAGCAGGCACCTCTACTACACGGACAAGGAGTTAGTCTGGCAGTGTCGGTCCCTCAGCCTGGAGACAATTCGACCGAACATCGTTCAGTACCCTAGCCGCGCGTCTCGGGTTCCATTTGGCATTTTCCACGCCGCAGAGTCCTCCGATGCAC
Organism: Neoarthrinium moseri; assembly: GCF_022829205.1. Classification (NCBI taxonomy): domain Eukaryota; kingdom Fungi; phylum Ascomycota; class Sordariomycetes; order Amphisphaeriales; family Apiosporaceae; genus Neoarthrinium; species Neoarthrinium moseri. The sequence goes on from NW_026055143.1 coordinate 168,727, forward strand.
ATCTTACAACGGAAGGACAAAAGAATTTCTGGCACGACATTTTGACCGACTATACGAGACGAGCGCTAACCGATCCAGAAGATAGACTGAATGCAATTACAGGTGTGACTCAAGAGTTATCGGAACTCTGGAGTGATGAGTGTGTTTTTGGCCTGTGGAAGAGTAGATTCATTGAAGAACTTGCCTGGACAGTTTCCTGGGCAGGTGACTTCGAAGCACGATCAGATCGAGCGCCTACTTGGTCGTGGGTATCTATGCCGCCAACTGTACAGATAGCTTCCGGTCGTTTCGATAGCGAGCCGGATGCCATACTCGTGTCATTATCAATCAATAAAAAGTGTGCCGTTGTACAGGGTAGGACCCTTACCTCAGCCCAAGCTCAGCTTGTGCTGGATGATGGAATCTACCAAAAAGAGCAGCCCTGGGGTTATATAGAGACCGATCTAGAGGAGACTAAAGCAACATCGCAGAGCCTTCTCTTGCTACTTGGATACGACGCCGATGTAGCGTACGCGCTTGTTCTCGGCAGGGTTGACGAAACTCAGTATATGAGGCTGGGCTTGGGGGTTTTTGAGCAAGTCAGCGAAGAGGTTCCGGCCTTGTGGGCTCAGGCAGAGATAAAGGAAATCATGCTGGTCTGAAGAAAATACACGCTATTCCCCACAGCAGAGTTTCCTAATCGCCCATTTTATAGTGTCTTTGAAATCAAAAGTTAGGAAATATACTAGAAGTAGATTTGCAAGGAACGCCTCTTATTGCGGCCGATCCTGAATCCTTATGTCCTCCGCTGCCGGCTCGGTTGTGGTGTTGACTGAATGTACTGTGCATGCCTCTTGCATTCGTAGCTTCCGACCTCGACGTAATGACTATCAATGGCCAGCATCTTTGTCTTGCGGAGAATCAGCGCGCAGTGTATCCAATTTCTAACCCACAGATGTCCAGCCACGCAAACCTGCACGACGGATTGACGGATTTAAAATAGACTTCTGAAGCTTTACCCCTTTTCCAAAATAGATGTATATCCTATGCTGCACACTTAACGATACGCCCCAACTTGTCAGCTAATATCTAACCCACAAACCCTCAACTAACCGGTGCAGTTACTTTCTTCATGGCGATCCCAATGTGGTGGCTATTCCACACCAAATACCTAGCACTCATGAATCTGAAATCGCACTGAGTTATAGACTGACAGTTACTTGCCGCCTCACATGGTAGAAGTAAGATGTATTTCACCATATTCACTTCCAATGACAGCTGGAAGTTGTTTGATAGTAGTATCTCTAACCAAGCGGCTCCTCAACCTCTAGACCGGACGGATCATTGCCGTCTGTATATCGGAAGTACCTCAGGGATACCTTTTGTCTGACTGAATCCGGAATAGCCCTCACCCTAGATATGCGTCTCGACTCAGGGACGTTGTCAGCACAAAGAACTTCTGATCCCCCCTCTTCTATCTCGATACAGCGCTTTGCAGCCTCAATAGCGAGACGGCCATCCATGAAACCATCCCTCTGGGGAAATCTCTCGAGTGTTGCAACGGCCCTTCTTCGAAACCCAGGATCGCGGCACCTCACCGCAATATCCGAGAGGGGTCCCACGAGCCAACGCCCTAGCGATAGAAAAGGCTTGGCATCTTTGTTGTTGGACTCTTCGCATAGAGCTTCAGAAAGGTTCACAATGACCTCATACTGTGGAAGGTACTGATCCCAGACCATCTGATTATATGCTCCCTCTCTCAGACTGACGTCTAGTGAAATCTGATAATGTAAAGAGCGAATCTGTAGTATTCGAGCCTCCTGGAGGTCTGCTTTCGACAAAGTCTCATCAGTTGCGAGGAACCCTTCGAAAGCTGCCGTCCAGCTCGCAAGGGTCTCTTTCCAATGTTCATCGCAGCCAATCCTTATATCAGTATCACTTGAGAGCGGTATCTCATCGTGGCAGCCCTCGCTGACAAATGCTTGGGCTAGGGCGTCAAGAAAACGGCGAGCTTCCAAGACAGATGAAAATACGCAGGGCATACTCCTCCGAGTTTGGTCAAGGTTCGGAACATCGAGTGATAGCCAAGCTTCGGAGCCCAGCATCTTGACCATCAAGTTAGTCATGCAGTCATTAGACCATCTTCATCAGAGAGACTCTACTTGCCCCACAAGCATCCATCACAAAGTTGCGGAACATGATGATGATAACGTAGAGGGGAGATTGTGACATGCGATCTTCGTTTTCGCCCCGCTCGCGGTTCATCGCAAGTATCAACGGAAAGGATTTGGAAATCAGTTGTGTAAAGGCGACAAGATTGCCTCTTAGCATCTGTGAAGCCGACAAGTGAGCACTCAGAAAGATAATACTTCACGGTAAGAACCTCATGAACTCACCTCAATGATTGCGAATATCAAGCAAGGCACAAATGCTACGGCTGGTTCAAGATGTACACTTGGGTCAGAGTTCCTCACATGTTCTATGATGGCTGAGTTATACATCTGGAGAGCATCGTAGTTGACTTCCTTGGTTAGGTTAATACCACGCATGAAATCCTCGTGGAATGCCGCAAATGCGCTGACTGCGGATCGAACAGTGCTATCCTGAGACGCAAGCGGAACAACGAAGCGACTCCAAAACTCGCCTTCCAGCCTTGTTGAGAGCTGCCCGCAAGTTACAGTGCAGAAGAATTCAAAAGCGCGGCGACTCGTTTGGGTGTCGTCAGGATGACTCGGTAGCTGAAAGCATGGCGATTCGTTCCGAAATGCAAATACTACTCTGTAGCCGTCACATATCTAGGCCATCGCGATGTCGAATGAGTAAGTTGCGATCCGAGGCATTTGAATAGGAAATTCTCTTACCCTGCCTGTGCTCGTGCATCTGACACATGCTGGCTTTGCCTCATCGCACTTGATGTGGCGAGCTGTGAGGCGTGACAGGGAAATGAGTCAAGTACTCGAGATGGAATTGCATGGTCTGATCTTCGGGTTCCTTACCCCTGAGATCAAGATTAGCTTGCAGAAGTTGTGAGGATCTGGTCATCAAAAGCATACTTGCATGTTAGACAGCCTTTACGCGACTTGGCGTGGTTGGCCCGCCGCCGCTCAACCGACTTCACTCTTGGCATGACTGAAGGTACTTGGCGGCACGCGCACGTCGCAACGCGAGCTTCGAAAACGACTGTCCCGTAGAATAGAGTCCAATTCAGAAGATTGAAAGAGTGTTGTCAGCAAACGACTTGGTAGTGGTTGACATTACGCCTTCCACGCGGCTGTCTGACTAAGGGCTAATCTCAGCCTCAACACTGCCACACCATAAGCGCGAACCTTGTAGCTAACTAAGTACATTTCTATGGGTCTTCAGCCCACCTAGCGTACCACGACAAGGGCCAGATTTGGTTACTTGATCTATAATATGCTAATGCGCGTCTTTTTATACCAAACCCCATCAGCACGCGAGCAGACATGACCAATATATGTGGAGCATGGAGGATCTAGATGCTTTGAAGGCTGCGTTTGACCTAATGATGTCTCTTCGGAATTGTGTGTGCTACCTTACAAGACGTAACCCTGGAAGAGCTGAAACACCAGTGCACCTCTCCACGTCTTGGCGATTTATCCAGCTGTTGATATAACACAATTTTGTGCATCCGACCAGGCTGATACTTGCCATTTCTGTTTGATTGAAGCGGGCAGAAAGGTTTATGATGTTTCCAATGTCGCCATAAGAGTATATACGGAGAATAGGTCGAGCATGTCAATCAAGGCAGAAATCTTTCGTTCGCATACCTATGTTCCACCTACTCCGGATATAAATTTTAAAAATAGTAACACGTCTTGGCCTGTTGCGAATAACCCCAACTGGAACTATTCACATCTTAACGGCTCGCTGTTGAATTGGTACCATGGAACGGCCACAGTCGACTTGGGCTGCGGCCCGAGCCATCGGGCCACCACCATATCAAGCATGCGGAATACTATGCACAAGAACAGACATGGTAATGGAAGATGCTACGTGACCTAGTTCGGTGTGAATCACTGCGCCGCGCCGTCGCCTAATCTTCTCACCATCCCTACCATTTGAAATACACCGAAACAATTCAGCTACGATGGAGTACTGTTCAAGACTCGCAACGAGTGACTCGTGCTTTCAATCCTTGTCGAGTTGCTGTACCAATCGTGAACTTGTCACTTACCCACTTGATATCCCTGCCAGCGCCTATATCAAACTCAAAATCGAATCGCTGAACCAGTACCGCAATAACTATGTAAAGTTCGGCCCAAGCGAGGCTAACCAGTCAGTCAGTAAGCCAAATATCGTACTATCTAAGCATATAGGATCGGAGACCTACTGCATGCCGAGGCAATTTCTAGTTCCCTGGCCAAATGGCGCAAAAGCTTTTCCCGCCTGCTTTTTGGTATTTGTGTTGACCCATCGTTCTGGGTCAAATTTTTCTGGCTCAGAGTAGACTTGAGAATTCAGATGCATGGAAATAAGAGTCATGCCGACTGGCGTGCCTGCTGGAATGGTCCAGGCCTTGTATACCAAGTCCCTGTCCGGTGATACGCGTGCCATGCGCGTGGCTAGTGCTGGACTTAGTCGTAAACCTTCCATTATAACAGCTGTCAGGTAAGGAAGTTTCTCAAGGCTTGCGAGGCTCGCGTCGTAAGTGCTAAGTCTCTCAGAGAGAAACTCGTCCCGTAAACGCTGAAGGATTGCCGGGTTACTATATATATGGTATAGTGTAACAGCTAGGCTGAAAGCTGTAGTCTCGAAAGCCGCTCCGGCGACTGTAATAATCTCGTCGCCCAGTCTCTCCGGTGTCTTCTCCATCGCCGGAAGTTTCGAGTTTAAAATTGCGCCGACCACTGTGGGTGGGGAGCTGCCGTCTAGGCGCCCGTTGATATGATCTGAGTGGATAGCTTGAGTAGTGCTCGTCATATCCTGTGTGGCATTAACGGTTCAAATTCAGAGAAAAGTTGGTGTGGTTAACACTCTTGATTACGAACCTCAACGAAGCGAAGGCATTCCAGTACTGCGGAGTCGCCGATCTTCTGGACTAAAGAGGTGGGCATCGACTTGATCATTCCGCCATACCATCGGATGTGTTTGGTTATCCTCCAGATGGTACCCGATTCTTGGAGAGTATTACCAACACCGCCGCGAAAATCTTCAGCATCAAGGTTCCCAAAACTCTTCCCAAGAACGAATTCAGTCGCCACATCTCGAGTCAGTGCACCAAGAGCGTCGCCCAGCCTGACCTGCAATTTTCTTTCGGTCGCAAACTGATCTATCCGATGACAAAGCTTGGAAGAGAGCCTGGTGATGATTTCTTGTCGTAGAGCTACGTTGGATTTGGAAAAGAAAGGATTCATAGCGGCTCGGCGATATCTGTGAACGTCGTGATCTATGGTTGCAAGCGTGGAGCCTGGAGATCCGTGGGCATCATAGGCCCAGCCGTATTTGTTCCAGCGTCCGTCTCGGTCGTAAAGCTTCTCGAAGAAGTCCGGGTCACTCACGTGAAGCTCGTAGGGGCTAATCCGTACGATGGGCCCTTAATGATAGTTATAAATGCATGGCTCCCAAGTATGTAAGGCCATAACAAACCGTAACTCTCATGCATCTCGGCGATTTTGAACTCATACTGTCCATCGCAAACTACGTCGTAATATGCTTCGAAATAGCGAGTAACGGCTGCCAACTTCGGCCCAGGAAATTTAGCAAGAGGATGGAAGTTGAGCCTGTAAATTGCCACGGTAAGGGCCAGAAGCGCAAGGGAGAAGGTCAAGCTCAGCCACGAAAATGCTCCCAGAAATGCGTACATCTTGATTTCAAAGCAGTGTTAAAATGTAGAAGAGGCAGATCAGAATGCATACACAACTTGATGACTGAGCTAGAGGGCGAACCTAAAGGCGAGTTCCTAGTCGGGGGTAGATACCTGCTAGGGGCACGAAGCAGCAAATGTTCGCTTGAGACCAAGGAAATTGCCCGAGTGAGCCGGTACTGTGAGGCGCAGCTCAATGAAGACCAACAGAGAAGCACCCCTGCATATGCAGCTCGTTCTACTGATGTTGGCTTTCGGAAATCGCAGACGATGCTGAAATCTCAATTTCTTTGCAAGGAATGACCATGGATTGCGAGCCACAATGGACAGGGGACTATACCAACGTTTACCAGCGGTCACACTGGTTCTATGATTATATGGCTTAAGACAGGGCTTTTCTGAGGCTGAGCTCCCGGTCACATCAATGTCGCATGTTGTACCATAGTTGTGCCTTGTCATGTTCTCTATGTCTCGAGAATCTCAAAAAATTTGTTCATGCTCGAGGTCTATGAAGAGCCATAACCATGGGATGGTCAGGGAACGATGCCACTGCTCCAAGGGAGATCTCTGTTAATTTTATTTTTATTCTTTTATGGCTATTATTCGACAATCTCTATCATCTACAACAAGGCAGGTCTCAATGGGAAAGGTTACAGTGACATTGAACTAAATGTTGGCCGCAGCTGGCTTGCAAGGTTACCGAAGTGCAAAAGTAGATTGTCAGCTACGAGAACAGGGCGCCTTTGTCTGACGTTGGCCAGAGTTCCTGGGCCTAGGCGCGACGAGTGCGCTGATCATGGAGTTGGACAAAGTTAGCTTACTGATACAATTCTTAGTCTTGGGGGGGTTTGCTGAGATGCAGAAACATTCAACTGATGTTATGCCAGACCGGGCTATTCGATACCGAAGTGCATGTCAAGGTCTTGAACAGTGCAGGGCATCCGAGATTTAACCATCGCGATGCGGGGTGATGGAGCCGCTGTGGAGACCATGCGGGTTACTGGAGTATGGGGTAGGTTGTAGCGACTTTTCAACACAATATACGTACGCCAACGTACAACCCTTGTGGGCATCATTTCCTATCTAATCCAAGTCCAGCGCGCCGTGTGCCTCAACCCCGATAGAAATGACGCATGTCGTCCCGGTCCCGACGGGGGACAATTCCCGCTGCCGGGGCACGCGGGGCTTGGCCCGGTAGAGCGGTGAGGCTTGATGACTATGCTGCCCATTATTCATCCCTGTTGCCATCAAGGTCTGCAGGCCACAATTGGCCAGTGCGTCCGTATCGGCACGGTCACCTGCGCGCTCACGTTCCTTGGCTTGGCCTGAGTCAAACCTGGCTCGCCGCAGTACAAATAACAGTACCGGGCGTCTCCGGGGAGCATCAAACAGCACAGCAGCTGTGCTGTATTGCCATTCTCGTCTGCTGCTATCATGCAGTTGATAACTTTGCTGGCTTTGGCAGCTTCTGCTGCTGCCGACTATGCCCAGTCCCCTCCGGTGTATCCCTCGCGTGAGTCCTACCACCACTCGTGTACCAAACCGGCCTGCATTTTACTAACAGCTGTCGTTCTTCTCAGCGCCTGGCAAGGGCCTTGGTTCATGGGCCGACGCATACGTAAATGCTCGTCAGCTTGTAGGCCAGATGACCCTGGAGGAGAAGGTAAACATCACACGGGGTTTTGTGAACCCCGAGAATGTCTGCGCCGGGAACACCGGCACTGTCCCTCGGTTGGGCTGGCCCGGTATGTGCTTGCACGATGCCGGGAACGGAGTTCGCGCCACGGACATGGTCAATGCATACCCCTCGGCCATCCACGCTGGTGCAAGTTGGGATAAGAACCTGACGTACGAGCGCGGCCTATACATGGGCAAGGAGTTCAAAGCTAAGGGCGGTAAGATTGCTCACCACCATGCAGATCTTGAACCCCGCATCAAATGCTCATCTTGCCTCGTGCAGTAAACATCCTCCTGGGCCCCAATGCCGGGCCCTTGGGTAGATCTCCGCTAGCAGGCCGAAACTTTGAAGGCTTCTCTGTTGATCCGTATTTGTCCGGCCGCTTGAACGCGGAGACGATCGCTGGCCACCAAGACGCTGGAGTGATTGCGACTATCAAGGTATGAAGGTCTCTCGAGAATGTTGTAGTAGCTGACATCTTTCGTTATAGCACCTCATCGCAAACGAACAAGAAACGTTCAGACGGCCATATTTTGGTGTCGAGGCAGCCTCTTCCAACGTTGATGACAAAACCCTGCATGAGTTTTACCTCTGGCCGTTCATGGACAGTGTCAAAGCCGGGGTGGCATCGGTCATGTAAGTCTATAGCCAGTATCGACCTGAATACTTGGATTGCGAGATTACGACACAATCTTGTTCGTTCTCAGCGACGAAAACGACCCAGGCCGTTCGTTAATAAGATATACTAATACTACATGTAACAGGTGCTCTTACAATAGAGTGAATAATACCTACGGCTGCGAGAACAGCAAGCTGATGAATGGCATTCTCAAGACGGAGCTAGCTTTTGAAGGGTTTGTCATGCTGGATTGGAACGCCCGCCACAGCCTGAACTCGGCAAACGCTGGCCTGGATATGCTGATGCCTGGAGGAGGAAGCTGGGGCAATAACCTCACTGCCGCAGTCCACAACGGGACTGTCAGCGAAGACAGAGTGACTGACATGGCTACGCGGTATGATTTCCACGGTGCCCGTCTTGTTTCAAGTGCTGACAACCCAGAATCGTCGCTGCTTGGTACCTGGTAGGACAAGATGGCTCCAACTTCCCGACGCCGGGCATTGGCATGAAAAATCTTACTTTGCCCCACGAGCACGTTGACGCCAGAGTACCTGAGTCAAAACCTGTTATTCTTGATGGGGCAATCGCGGGCCACGTGCTTGTTAAGAACGAAAACGAAGCGTTGCCATTCAAAGAAAAGCCCAAGATGCTCTCTGTGTTTGGGTACGATGCTGCTATCCCAAGAACTAAGAATACAGATACAGTATTTCAATTGGGTTATCTCTCGTCACCGGAGATGAGCCAAGCCGTCCTGGGCACCGAGCAACATTTCGACCAGGCTGCGAAGGGTGGCACCATTGTGGTTGGAGGACGAGCTGGTGCCAATGCGCCTAGTTATATCAGTGATCCTTTGAGTTCCATCCAGCAACGCGCCAAGGTGGATAATACGTGGGTGAATTGGGACCTAAATTCACCCACCCCGGACGTCAACGCAGCTTCTGATGTTTGTTTGGTCTTCATCAATGCGATATCGACCGAGGGATGGGATCGGGAGGGACTGCATGATGACTTCAGCGACGGTCTAGTGCTCAGTGTGGCCTCAAAATGCGCGAACACTGTCGTCGTTATCCATACCGTGGGTGTCCGTCTTGTGGACCAATGGATTGAGCATCCCAATGTTACAGCCACAATAATTGCACATTTGCCTGGTCAAGATAGCGGAGACGCTCTAGTCCAGCTTCTTTACGGGGAGGCAGGGTTCTCTGGTAAGCTCCCATACACTCTGGCCAAGAACGAAAGCGACTATTCGGTCTATCATGTTTGCGCCCAAGCATCGCCAAACGATACAGACCCTCAATGCGACTACACAGAGGGTGTTTACGTTGACTATCGCCATTTTGACGCCAAAAATATCACACCTCGCTATGAATTTGGGTATGGGTTAAGTTACACGAGTTTTGATTATTCGAGACTGGCAATCAACTCCAGCAGGTTGGATGCAGGTCTCGGGCCACAGAGTGATATTTGGGAAGTTGTGGCGGTTATCGAGGCCACAATTACCAATAATGGTTCGGTGACCGGTGCAGAGGTTGCACAGCTTTACCTGGGCATCCCCAATAGCCCCCCTAAGCAGCTGCGCGGCTTCGAGAAAGCCCTTCTCCACGCAGGAGAATCAGCAACAGTGCGATTTGAGCTTACCCGGCGCGACATCAGCGTATGGGATACAGTCTCACAACAATGGGCTGTCCAAGGTGGGAATTATACTGTTTTTGTAGGCGGCAGCAGCCGGGACGTCCGATTGAATGGAGTGGTTGAGGTTTAGAAGTCCCTGACCACGCATGCACCCGGAAATGTCGGGTATACACTAGAATTAAGTCGGGAACTGTGACAGGTTGGAAATCGAGAGCAGTGGATGAGGACCAACAACTTGTACCTACCAAGGTTGCTTGTCACGGGGTGGTGTTGAGCAACATCCAACCCGAGGGAACTAAAATATGCAAGTATGGTCCCTTCAATGCACCAGGTGAACATGGGACTCATTGAAAAGTGTCTTTAGATTAAGGAAGTTGGCTACCAATTCCGATGGCCGATGGCCAATAATTAGCCCAACTAAGCACAGATTTGTGAACTCCTGTCCAAACAAGCCGCCTTCTCATCCCTGATGAAGAAAGGTTCCCAACGATAAAATTTTGCAGTCCTTTTACATGAGCATAGCGATCGAGAAACCAACCAGGCCGATCATAGTCGTCAGAGCGGCCACTTGGGACGAACCAGCAGTGACAAATGGCTTAGTAGTTGCCGTGAGGTTAGAGGCGCTGTTGCTGCTGGTTGTGGTAGGGTAGGTGGCGTAGCCTGATGATTTGCCGTTGCCGTTGCCGGAGCCTGATCCCGAGCCTGAACCGCAGCCAGAGCCAGAGCAGGCTCCCGAGCCGCTGGTGGGGGAACCAGATGCGGTGACAAGGGTCGAGAATGTCGAAGCCGTGGTGAAGGTTGTGCACTCGCCACTTGCGGAACTGCCAATGGCATCAGTAGCCGACGCACTGGAGCCAGAGCCCGAACCGGAGCCAGAGCCATTGCCAGAGCCATTGCCAGAGCCAGAGCCAGAGTCTGAACCAGAGCCGGAGCCAGATCCAGAATCAGAGCCAGAGCCGGAGCCGGAGCCGGAGCCATTGCCAGATCCGGAGCCGGAGTCTGAACCGGAGCCGGAGCCGGTACCATAGCCACCGGAGGGCGCGGCAGTTGCCGAAACGGCATCTGTGGCGCTGGCACCGATTCCTCCGTTTCCACTGCCTCCGGCATCACCACCAGCGCCTCCGGTGATGGTAGGATAGCTTCCACCCTCAACAGGAGTAGCTGTGACACCAGCAGTAGCTGAGATACCGCCAGCGCCACCAGCATCGCCTCCAAGACCACCAGTCGCGCCAATGCTACCAGAGCCTCCGGCTCCGCCGCCAACACCACCGCCAACACCGCCACCGATGCCGCCGCCGATGCCACCGCCGACGCCACCGGTGGCTCCAGCATCACCACCGAGTCCACCGGAGCCTGAGATCGCGCCATTGCCGCTTCCGCTTCCGTTTCCGCTACCGCCCAGGCCGGCAGATGCTGTAACGGCGTCCGTAGCGCTAGCACTTTTGCCGCCGTTGTCGCTGGCATTGCCATCGGTATCACCACCCAGTCCAGCGGAAGCAGTAATAGTAGGGTAGCCACCACCCTCGACAGGGGTAGCAGTCACACCGGCGGTGGCCGATACATCTCCCGAGCCTCCAGCGCCGCCATCAACTCCGCCAGTGGCTCCGGCACCACCACCAATTCCACCGGTTGCTCCAATACCGCCGGAGCCTCCAGCACCGCCATCAACTCCGCCAGTGGCTCCGGCACCACCACCAATTCCACCGGTTGCTCCAATACCGCCGGAGCCTCCAGCGCCACCGCCGACACCCCCACCGACGCCTCCGTCAACACCGCCGCCGACACCACCATCAACGCCGCCTCCAATGCCGCCACCAACTCCTCCAGTTGCTTCAGCATCGCCTCCAGCGACGCCGGTGGCCGAGACAGCATCAGTAGCGCTGGCACTAATGCCTCCATTGCCATTGCCTCCACCACCGGCTGAGACAGTGATTGTGGCCGCGCCTCCGCCAGAAATCGCACCAGTGGCGGTAACCTCACCGCCAATCGAAGCTGTTGCGCCTACGCCGCCGGCGTTTATCTACATTAAGTACAGTTAGAATATGCTCAGAGGGTGGTGTCTTGTGAAATAGTCATAGCTTGAGGGATTGTGAGGATACTGTATAATGAGCTGGGTTGTACTTACACAGTTGCCATTGCAGAAAGCCCCGATACCCAGTTCAAAGCTACCGGAAATGCCAGCGATCAAGGACAGGATGCCCTGGACATCGACATTGCCAGTAAGCGAGCCAAGGTCAAGGCCAAGGCCACCGCTGCCACCAAGGAGGCCACCGATATCAGCGCCTAGGTCGAGGCCGGCAGTGAGGCCGATAATGGCATCGAACAGAGCACCAGCAGAGGCTTGGATTTCCAAGACGGCATCGCCAATATAGCCGCAGCCATTGAGGCCAACAACGATATCCTTCTTTGCAACGATGTTGGCGAAGAGAGTCGCGCAGGCCGATTGGAAGGCTGTGATATCGGCAGAGAGACCGATGAAGTCCGTCAGGCTGATGGATCCTGCTGCGCCGCAACTGCCAACGGCAGCGCTGAGCGTAGCAGCGAGGGAAGCAAAGGCGGAAATAGAAACACCGATGTCAACGCCGGCATTCAGGTCCAGAACCGCACTGTTGCAGATATCGACTTGAGCACTGCAGCCCCCAATGGCGCTGGTGATGAGGCTGAGACCTCCCGACACATCGACATCGGCGCTGCCTCCAGCGCTACCACCGGCGCCACCGCCGAGACCAAGGCCGACACCTCCGCTACCGCCAGCGCCGCCGTGAGCGCCGAGGCCGAATGTGCGTTTGTTTTGCTTCTGTAGCGACTCGGCTGATACACCCAGCACGAGAGCAAGAAGCGTGACGTCGCGAACGGTCCTCATGGCTGCTTTGATATTTGAGAGAATGAACGGACTGTTCTATTGGATAGATGATTGAAAAAAGAGTGACTGACACGGTCAGTGGTGAGAATTGAATTAACGATTGTATGTAGGATATGAGAAGTGAATGATCTGATAGGAAATAGAGAGAGAGAGAGAAGACAGTGAAACTGGGGAAGAAAGCAGGACGAGAACCAAGAGTAACGACTGCCAGCGTCCTGATATACCCAGTACCTCTAACACCCAAAGCTCTTTCTTTCATCTCGACTGTCAACTAGCAGAGGCAAGCAAAGCTCGTGTTTCAGCAATCACTGTGTTCCATCGAAACAGGCCGGTCGAGGCTAGTGACAGGCGAGCTAAGTTCATCAGCCACGCCGACGACCCAGCGTCCTTGCGGCTCGGACTGCCAGGCGCATGATCTCCGCGAGTCTGCCGACCGGCTACTCCATGTTGATCTGCCGCAGCGGTCCGTAATTTCGGGAGGCGCGCAGGATTTGGCAAGGTCTTGAGAGCGGCGCTCTGTATGTCAGTGTCTCACCTGAAAAAGTAGGGCCTCGTGTTCAAGCGTCGAGGCCGGGCGGCATAATGCATCGCGTGCTCAGCCTTGCGCGCATTGGGTCTAGATCCAGGGACCATTGCGAGCGGGTGGATCAGTGGGCGACGGGATGGAAACTGTCAGTGGTGTCCCCTGACCGACTATACGGTGAGCAACTTGGTTGTTTGGTGAGCCAGTGACCAATGGTGGTGGAGACCTGTCCCCTTTTGGCAGTGTGCCACTGACGAAACAGGCCTGGGGCGCATTGAAGCTGCAGCGCCGGTGCCGTTTCCGCCATATACTTTCATTTAACCTTGTGGGGCTAGGGCTCTGCCTAGGTAGATCCCCCCCACTTGGCAGGCTTTATGGTCTTTAAGGTCTGTGGCATTCGAATACTAGCCTTCTCTGGGCAATGGGAAACAATCAACCGTGCATTCGAGCCTGGATCGCGTCTTGGTCCAGTCCGGTCCAGTGTTGCCTTCTCAGTACAAGAAGGTTCTTCTAGTCCCAAACTCGGATCATCCTGTCGCCTACCTGAGTTGCTAGCAGTGGTGTGCCGTCTGAAACTGCTGGCTTTGCATCGGAAATTTGCACTGGCGCGGAATGGACCGTGCAATTCTATAGCTTGATGTGAGAGCTTCGGCTCTTTCGGAACATTATTGCTGCTATCAGTCCTCATGGTAGGTTGTCCCGACTCATCTTGCGCAAGTGCAAGTACCTAAGCATAGGGGTTCCGTGCCACGGCAACTGGTGCCGCGTCCATCGCTCAATGATGGATCACTGCTTATTTCCTGCCAGTAAAGTCGCTGGTATTGCTGGCTCATTATCAAAGGTTTAATATCCCATCCCCTTCGAGCCCACTTCTCGCTACTCCTTTCTTCATCCAAATTTTGCCCAACTGCTTCTTTGATTTTCACAGCACTTACAACCCCGCTGATGAATGAGTACGTTCAAGGGAACGAGAAGATGGCCTACTGGGTTTTGCCTGTTATCCTAGGTCGACTCTTGAGATGCAAGATCTTCTCTCCTTAGGAATAGGTTTTTTTTTTTCCTTGCGCCTTAGATTGAAAGAAACGAATCTGACTGTGCGGGCTGACTAATCCTACTGAGACCACGACTGCACTCTCCTGTTGCGCTGACTGTGTCTTTTAGTCACAGGTCTTTCATTGTCCAGAGTAAATTACCACCGATCTTACTTCTGTGTCAGGCTTATCGACGCCATTCCGAGTATGACCTGTTGCAACAGAAGCCCACTGCCAGCGACAAACACAAAATAACAATTTGCGCGATCCTGAAGCCATACGAGTAGACTGGACACGTGAAAGCGCCTCATAACGACGCCCTTGGGCCAGTGTTTCTAAACCAGGGGAAACGTCAACCCAAGTTTGGACGCCAAGGATGTTCCGTGTCTCAATGGCGTCAAACAACCTGTATTGCTGGTGATTACAGGAGACCTTAGCAGTGATTATAATCAACCCGGCTGCGAGATGTCTGAAATGCCTTCGGGTTTCAACATCAATCCTAACTGTAGTTTGTTGGAACCGTTACACATCAGTACCGGCACTGTCTGCTGCGCATCCATAAATCCTCTCTTTTTCATCGGCATCACACGATGCTGAGTTGCCTTTGAATTACTAGTGATTTACAGCATCTTCAAATGTGGGACTGTCTTGCCACCTGTGATTACCGGCCTTTACTACACCGCAGATATAGCCTGGCATCCCCCTTCCACCCCGCATGATTCTCTCAAGTTCTTCCACTGACCCAGACCTGAGGGTGGCTTGAGTCAAATATGCTGACAATTCTTGAGGAGAGCAAGCAATCACCAATGGCAAGTAGAATCCTGCTAACAGTTCTCTGTCGTATTATAGTATGAGTGGCTCACTATCGATCGAAATATCTTGTGGGGTGCGGGCTCGCGAACCATCTGATATGGCTTATAGCTAGTATTCGGCTTGCGAACCAACGTGGGGGTTGAATCTTCATCTACTTCGTTGACGACCATACTGTCCTTTGATGTTTAATGCAAAGTGTACGACCATCTGTAAGAGGGCTCGATATAAATCCAATCAGCTCGCAAGATTGTTTTTAGTAGCGACAATATGCATTTACATCGACAACAATGCCACATCTCTCAGCCGCTACCTGGCCGACTATACAGCGAGCTGGACTCGCTGCTTGGGGCCGATAGCCCAGCTAATATTCGTAACCGCCTCCCGAATATCATGCAATCCCTAGTTCGTCAACTGTACCGCGACTTCCAGTCACCTAATAATTCAACAAACATGCCAACTACGATCGCTGAGACAGGAGACGCCGCGCGTAGTTGATCCCTTGAGCCGATCTGAAAGGGAAATAATGCACGTAGACGGCTTTCTACGCCAACCAAGCCGAAGTTATTTGTTGGCAAAATCCAGATAGATGCGGCTTGCTCTATCAAGAACAATTTGCTATAAAAATTGAGAAGAATTAAACAGGAATTCTGATAGCGCCTATTATCTGGTGATAGACAAAAAGTCTGATGCATCCAGTGATAGTCTGATGTATCCTATCAGGTTCCAAGAAATCACTACGCTTTCACACAATAAGGTTTCACTCAATTTACATCACTCGCCGCTGACACGGCATCTAAGTGACTGTCCATGGTGTAATACAATATATTTGGGGGTTCTCAGCCTTGCGTACCATATTTTATACTAAAGCGGAATAGAACCCAAAAAGACTTCCCACTTAGCAGTCTACATGGGACATGCTCGAGGGCTTCTCTTGATAGTTTTCTGTAGAGAGAATAGGTCCTAGAATCTGCGCTGTTGGGTTTTTCATCGGGGGTATTCGACATCTTCTAGAAGCAAGGAAGGAAGAAGGGTTTGTTACGATTTGAAGAAGGTAATATGGAATAGCTACAGTAGACTCTTTCGAAGTAATCATATCTGCTTACCTTTTCCATTTCGAACAGGCCTGGATAGTATAAGCACCAAGCCAGGGGCAGCATGGATCATTACATAATATGAAGCACAATAGACAAAGGCTATACTACGATAATCCGTCCCGTTATTACCTTGTGCCTTTAAAAATGAAATTTCTTGGTCTTCCATGCTCAAGATAAATTTTAGTAACGCATGAAGGTGTCGCAAATCGCATTGGCCCCATTCCATCACATTCGAACAGCAGTGATCCAATTCCAAATTGAGTATTGCAACTTATCTGTGAAGTTATAAACTGTGTTCCACAGGCGTAGTTGGAACGCGATCTTGCAAATAATGAAATGCTTCGCAGAGGAAGAATATCGCTTTTCCGACTTGATGCATGTAGTTTTTTACACATAACTGATGAGCTTTGTCTCGCACCGCCAAGGGAAATTAAGCAGTTTGCTCGCAGCATCTAGAGCGTTTTGATAGAACAAACTATTGTTCTAAGGAGCGGGATGGTACTGTCCCATTTAGTGTTTTGCGACTCGACGCTGTCTCGGATGGTTGGCGTCAGTGCTATATTGTCCACTATATTGTCCACAGGCTCAGGATGATAGTGCGAAGCAATGAGAAGGCCACGCACGTCTTATGACCAATGAAGAGTTGTTGTGGGCAAAACCCGGTAATACGTTCTTGGGGTGGGGGGATTCCGATTATGTCAGAAGGGTGAGGGAGACAGCAGGGGTTTCAGGAGTTCCTCTAGGACTCGGTCGGATCGTGTGTCCAATCACCACATTTTGTACATTCCTAAGAGGTGGGAAGCACAAAAGATTCTGGTAAAACAAGCGACGAATCGGTTGAGTTGGACATTGGAAAGACACGGTTCCGTCCCGTTAACATTGCGCAGGATCCATCGAGAGGCCCTAAGGGGTCGCCGATCCCGTGCGAACTAGGATTATGTTACTCTCCGCCACATAGTTGGCCTCAATGTTGGGATGATGATTGAAGATTGACAATATCATAAACAGTACATGAGGGATACAGGCAGGCCTCAAGGGGCCATCTTTGCGAGAACTGCCGGGAGATAGGTTTCCAGGCCGTTTAGAAATATTTCGCAAACCAACCAACCAATCAAGCTGACTAGTGAGGCCCCAGTGGGAGAGCTCACCCGGGCTGGCTAGTAGGTGGGGGGCAGGGGCCACTTACGGGCCACGCTTCTTCCTGAGTGAGCACTAACGTAATTAGTCCTCCTGAAAATAGCTGCGCGTCGACCCTAGCAGGTTAAGCTTTGATGGCTAACTAACAACTGCAAATGAATGTTCAATTCCGAGAACCACAGCTTCAAGCGCAATGCAACTAGGTACAAGTCGACAGGCAGACACGAAATTGCGGTTAGAAATACAATCGCCTATACACGGGTTGACGGAAAAAGGGCAGGTTGGTCTTCAGCGCTCTTTTTTTACTTTTTTTTTTCCCTTCAAAAAACGGAGTCCAATTCGGCCTCCGTAAGGACAAACACACTAACGACATGGAGGCTCTTGCAATTCGTTGGCTGCTGGAACCAGCGGCCGCATACGACCAGGTGCCGACGTGGACCATCGCGCTGGCTCTGACCTAATCCCGCGTGTGAGATCTGCAATTGATCAGATTCTAAGCCACCGGCCGCGAGCCATAATTCTCCAGTCTACCTGCGTGCGCCGTATGTCCTGATGGGGAAAAAGAGCGCGCTGACGGAGGCCCAGCCGTACAGGGGGGGTTGCAAATGAGTTTCGTCAGATCCTTCAGGTCAGTGGCCATGCTGCGTACGAACGTCGATATCCAGACCCCATCCAGCGTCAGCCTCGTAGGGCCCGCTGTACCGCAACCGATGCAGCAAGCATTGCCCCTGATCAGTCCTCCCTGACAGGTAAATGAACATGAATCAGCCTATCTCGAGGGCAATGCCGAAGCAAGGAGGGCTTACAGGTACTAGGCAACCGAGGAAGATTGAACCGATGGATTGATACTACATAAGCACGATGTCCTCGGGTGGGTGAGACTGATGGCCACCGTCGAAAGTCTGTTCTGGTCACCCATTTATCCATCTCGCACGTTCTTGTCCTGTTTCTGGCCTTGATTAGGTGCCTAGATCAAGATGACAGACCAAGTAAAGGGAAAAGCAAATATTCTCAGTCTGGTTAATACGGCTGATGCCCCTCAAGACCCTTACTTGCCGTACTCGGATCCTGATGGCCCCAGCTTCCTCGATACCGGCGCCTGCGTGTGTGCACTTCAAGTGGTAGAAGGGTCGAACGTTGAGGAGAATTCGAAGAACGGCAACACCGCCTGGCAATGTATTGGCAACCAGACCCAAGGCGTATACGAAGTGAAAACGGGAAAGTGGTTCAACAGTATTGGCGGAACCAACCTGGATCCCACGACGCTGCCGATTTATGATGCAGCACACGGTCCGGATATCAGCAAGACTCTCGCCTGGGACGACGGGAAGAAGCAGCTCGTCGAGGCCACAGACCTGGGTAAGCTCAGTATATACGACCAGGCGTGTACGGCGAAAAACGAAACGACATTCTCAACGGCATTCTACCGGGCTGTAGATCAGATCGCAAAGGACCAGACTCCCGTGGATGCAGCACCCTGTTGGAGACCCGGTGGTGCCTTGCCGGTTCGAATCCAGACACCAGAGTCGTGGCGAGATGCCGGCTGTAACGAGGGCTTCTTATGTACGTCTTGTCTCCCATGGACATCTCTGCTCTCCTATACTTCTGGCGGTGCCGCACACCACATAACATTGTACTGACTATAGGCCAGGTACTAATAATACCATCAACTCGCTCCCGCAATACTGCCCGCCCATCACCGAATGCCAAGAGGCTCGTCTCGCCGGCATGGTCTGTCAGTTCGAGGGCCGAATCGTCGGAATGGGACCTTTCGAACCCGTGGTCTGCCAGGCTGGGAGCTACTGCCCAAAGCCTGGTGTTGAAATGATCACTTGCCCAGCGGGCTCGTACTGTCAGCCAGGCGCTGCCACGCCGACGCCGTGCAGTATCGGGAGCGTCTGCCGCGAGGGCGCGAGCTTTGAGCGTTTCGTGATCCCGATCGTGCTGCTCCTGATCATCGACATCGGGCTGGTAGCCGGTGCCCTCGTAATGATCATTCGGAGACGGTTCCTCAATGCCTCCAAGGCGCACTCTCTTAGGAAGCCAAAGGGGGGCATGGGCGCCATGTCGGCCAAGATGTCCGGGTATAGCTCCCTGGATGACGACAACGACCACGATCACGACCGCGACCTCGACCACGAGATGATGCCCATGGCGGCAACGTATTTGCCTCGCGCGGATACTTGGACCGGGTTTCAGGCTGTCCTGGACATTCACCGCGGCATGAGACCAGAAGAGCTCGAGAACGCCCAGGGCATGACACCCGAACTCCGCGCCTTTGTGGAATCCATGCGCAAAGCCACCGATGCGGCACATTTCGGTCTGTCTTTTGGATACTCGGATCTGAGTTTCCAGCCCAAGGGCTCCCCGAAGATGATCCTGCAGAACGTGACGGGCTCCATCGAGCGCGGTAACCTGGTTGCTGTCATGGGCGGTTCGGGAGCGGGTAAATCGACCTTCGTCAACGTGCTGATGGGCAAGACGGCACACACGGGCGGTAGCGTCACGGTCAATGGCGTTCCCGGAAAGATCAAACGGTATAAGAAGCTCATCGGCTACGTGCCCCAGGATGATATCGTGTTGCCCGAGTTGACGGTCTACGAAAATATCCTCCACTCTGCTCGGATCCGACTACCGAGAACTTGGAAGAAGAATGATATTGAGGCGCACGTCAACTCTGTCATCGACTGCCTTGAACTATCCCACGTTCGTGACTCTCTGGTGGGTAGCGTCGGAAAGCCCGTCATCAGCGGTGGCCAGCGCAAGCGTGTCAGTATCGGCATGGAGTTGGCCGCCGCACCCATGGCCATCTTCCTGGACGAGCCCACGTCCGGACTCGACGCCACAGCCGCCAGCTCCATCATGCAGACACTCAAGGCCATTGCACGCCTCGGCATATCGGTCATTGTCATCATCCACCAGCCTCGGATGGAGATTTTCGAGATGCTCGACAATCTCATTCTTCTCGGTAACGGGCAGATCATCTATGAAGGACCACAGGACCAGGTCCGGCCGTTCTTCGAGGGCGTAGGTTACCATTTCCCACCCCACAGTAACTTCGGCGACGTTGTAACGGACATCATCACGGGCAACGGACGTGCGTACAAGAAGAGCGGCGAAATTTCCAAGGAGAGTCTCATCTCGCACTGGGCCAACTCGCGCCAGAGTTCGGCAATAAGAGCCAGCCGGCCCGAATCTATGGCCTCGATCCATAGCTCGTCGATGCGCAAGATGATGAGCATGCGCGGTGCCAGCCGCCTCCGGCAGATGTACCTGTGCCTCAAGCGAGCCATGCTGCAGCAGTACCGGGTCCAGTCGGCATTCTGGTTTGAGATGGCCCTCGCATCGGTGGCCGGCTTCCTCATCGGCCTGGCCGAGAATTCCAAGCAAGGCGTCATGTTCACGGGCCTATACAACGCCCCGTACGAGATCCTCTCCGTGGCGACGGACCTGAAGTCGGCGCCCGAGCTCGCTCTCTTGGTCGCCATTGCCATTGGACTCGTATGTGGCGCCCCTGGCGTCAAGGTCTTCTCCGAGGAGATGCTGCTGCACCGCCGTGAGGCCGAGGCCGGCCACTCGAGACTGGCCTACTTCATGGCCAAGATGATCTCCGTGTTGCCCCGCATGGTGCTCGGCTGCCTTCACTTCTCTACCTGGGTGTTCTTACTCTCGACGCCCGTCATCCCCTGGGGCACGGCGTTCCTCGCCAACCTTGTGTACTTTTATTGCATCTACGGTCTTGCTTCGTGTCTCTCCATGGTGCTGCGGCGCGAGGATGCCCCCCTTTTCGCAACCATGATCAGCCTGATCGTTGGTATCCTCTCTGGTGCTGCGCCGCCCCTGTCTAAGGTCAAGTCCTGGAATTTGGAATGGCTCTGGCGAGCAAGTCCCGGTGTTTGGCTTGCGGAGGTTTACTTTGGGCAGATGGTGGCTCCCTTCGCCTATCTGTATAATGTGGAGCTGGCTGCTGAGGCGACCGGTTATCACCTGGACTGGCTGTGGAGGAACATGTTGATCCTATTTGGCATCGGGACCATCTATAGGGTGATTGCCTACATTGGGCTGTTCGCCGGCAAGAAGTTGAGGATATAGGCAGGGGTATAATGCTGAACTGGTGCTACTAGAATTGGATTCACAATAGATAAAACGCTGTTCTGTATGATTGGTCATGTGCTTTTCTCTTCTGCACATCTATGAATGCCTTATAAGTAGTCATTTGCCTGGCGACAAAAACTACACCACAGGGGTCCGGGTCTCGTTTAATGCATCATGTCGTCTCTTTCTATAGTCTCTCGACGTGAACAGAACAACCATGGATCTTCAACAACAAACCACCAACATTTTTGTCGAGACCATATAACTCCAGTTCTCCACCCATGCAATTCCTACTCCGGCACGTTTCAGACCAGGACGACGCGGTTGAAGAAGTAGACATAGGCTGTCTTCTTCATCTCCTCGACATCGCCTGCCTCTACTACTTTCTCATCGTTGAACAAAACCCATTTGGGGACCTGGGTATCAAGAATCTTACGGATGAAGGCAACGTAATGTCCCGCATGTATACTGGTGCCTTTGTGGCAGACGATGCTGTGTAGTTGAAACTTGGCCGGTAGTGTCGAACTTCCGGCTTCAGTCCTCTCGGCAGCTTCAGGAGGCGGCGCTTCGTCGCCAAAGTCACCAATGTCTTCCGGATGGCTGAAGACCCACTCTACAGCCCGTTCGATATCGCCACCAGTCTCGCGGAGAGCCTTGCGAGCTTGCGGGACGCTGAAGCCCATGCCGCAGAGCATTTCGATCTTGCCAGGATCAGCGGCATCCGTGCCACCACTGGCGCCTGTGGGAGCAAGGACGAGAGGTTCATCGATGTCAGGATCTTCCATGTGACCGAACAACCATTCCATGGCCGTGTTTGCGTCATTGTTGCCAGTCGCGTGCAAGGCTTTCTCGCACCTGTTTTTTGGGAAACCCATGGACATGAGCTGTTCTACTGCCGCCTCGTTGGCGACGAAAGCCGGTGCAGAACCAGCCTCGTCCTCGGGCAGCAAGTCCTCATCGGCCTGCTTGCCCTGAGAAAGGTAGTTGTCCAGATCGAAAGGCTCATCCCCGACAATAACGGGCACATCCACTTTTCTCGGCACCCAGTTCTCGATAGCCATTTTCCGCGCGTTCACGACAAGAGTGTCGGGGAAGGTCTTAAACATGGAACGCTTGGTAAAGCCATCTTTGCTGCCGCATGATGCACAAGTCAACTCAACAGTCTCGGAACCCGTCAGGTTGTCCAGGCACTGCTTGAGAGTGACAGCCTTGTACCGTTCACCTCCATCCTCGCCCTCGACAGGAGGCAGCTTCTCGAGAGGGACGTCAATGAAGATACTATCTTGCTCGTTTGTCTGATATCGGACTTTCCTGCAGCTGATGCATTGGAGACGCTGCTCCATGCTGAAGCGAAATTTCTGGGTAGGGTCTCGGAGGGGGCTAGGATGTTGAGAGCGGGTAATGAGTTTGATCAAGTGCTGCAGGAACTCGAAAGAGTCTTGCTGGCGCATCGTGGAGAACTCGGGATGGCCACGGCCGATTAGGTGCTTCAACATGCTAGGCGCGAGTCCTTTCTGGTGCGGAATCTCGGGAGAATGTTCGGATGCGACGACGTTAGAATCGGGTACGGAGTAACGTCCGGAGAGAAGACCGTCTGCCACCTTGCACAGCTGGGTTTCCAGATCTTGGGCAGGGTCGGGTACAATGGGCAGGTCCGAGCCGGGTCTGTTGTAACGATCCTGGAACGCCGGGAGGTCGAAGAGGCACTGCAGAATGCTGGCGAGGTAGCAGCTGTTGCCGAGATTCTTCAGTCCCGTCAAGCCCGGGCCAAAGAGCGGCTGCAGTTCCCTGCCGTCCTCAGTGGTCATGGAAAACTCCCAACGTAGGTTCTGCTCGATCTGCATCTCGGTCAAGCTCTTCTCCGTCTTGACCTGGTCGGAGAGGATGATACCCCAGTGGGCCAGATGGGAGGCAAGGTCACCGTCGACCCTCTCCTCGTCGCACTGGTAGCAGTAGACGTCGGCAGTGCCCTCGGGGGTGATGGAGCCAAGCTTGACGGCAATTGCATGCTGCGACTCGGTAGCGTGGGCCAAGCCGTGTGAGTTACCACCAACACCGCCAAACTGGGCTCGCCCACAGCCCAAGTTGCCGCACTCAAGACACAGCCAGAGGTTCTCCTTGAGGTCGCACTTGGAGCACTGTCCCAGGTCGCTGCTCAGCTGTTTGGCCTCGTGCTGCTGCAGGAGAAGGATGTGCTCGCAAGAAGTCAGCTCCTGCTCCCAAGCCTTGACCTCCTCCTGGCGAGAGAAGGTGTTGGCCTTCATGATGCCGTCGACAATGGGGGCGATCTTGGGGTCGAACAGGTCGAGGTCGACATTACACTCGAGGCACTTGGCCGAGGTATGGACATCGTAGCGGTCGGCGTCGGTCTCTGCGGCGATGGCGAGCTTGGTCATCTTGGGAGCGGGCTCATCCTTGACGACCTGCTTGCGTGTTCGGCGGATGTTGAGGGCCAGAGGGTGGCCACGGGTGACACTATGCAGCTGAGAGTGTGTGTGGATGCCGGAGCAGCCTCCGTTGAAGCATTGTAGGCAGACATCAAGGCCGGTGGGATCATCCTGTAGTGGTTCTGGTCAGACGAGGCCGCTCGAGATGAAGCGTAGGGAACAAGTCGTGGAAGGGGCCTTACGATGGAGTCGAAGCATTGCGTGCAGTCTTCTCGGTAGACGGACTGGGCGGGCGTCGGAGGGCTGAGAGCTAGAGGGACGGACAGACAGACAGACAATGAGCCTCGTTGTTCGTAGCAACGAACTACCATGAACCCCAGACGATCGGGCCCGGAAGCAGTTGGGAAGACGTTGGAAACTTACTGATGGACCCAACGTGCGGGCACGCCATCTTGGGAGGACGGGAACGGGAGCGGGAGAGGCTAGCTCTCTCTTGTCCGTCGATTATAGCAAGGGCAGGTCGTGGGACTGCGGCCGTCAAGGTTCTCGGACGACTGACTGGAGGGAGGACGAGAAGAGATGGAGGAGGAGGAGGAGGAGGAGGAAAAGAGGGTCTCTTTCCTGTGTGGAAAGGCGCAAAAGGGCTGGGTGTCGCGACGCCAACAGAACCTGGAACGGGGGCAATGTGACTGATGTGTATTCAGAGCTACCTAATGAGGCCTGGTGTTTATCGTTTGGAGATCTCCGCCGCCTCGATGCGGGATGTCAAGAGGGAGCCTGGGGGAGGATGGCAAGGTAAAGCAGGCAAGCCGGCAGGTACCTCTCAGGCTGCCAGCTGCTGGTCGGGATACTTCACGTCAATGCTTCCAGCTCCCCGCCAACCCGCAGGTCACATCCATCCGCAAGGCAACCACAGACAGCGGACAGCGGACAGCGTGGGGCAACCAACGGAGCGTGGCCGCTGACCTCACCTCACCTAAGGTCGCCTCAAGCTTTCCATTGCTTCCCTTCCCAGTGACGCGGTTCGTGGGGCGAGGGGCGGGAGGACCTGCCCCGCGTTCTGCAGCCGGCGGGCAGCTGCAGCGCCCCAATTGACGTCAAGAGGCCTTGAGAGCACCACCACAGCAGCCAGCAACAGCAGCCAGCAACAGCAGCATCACACGCAGCCCTGGAGGGGAGGAGCAGGAGCCTGAGTCAAACTGGTTCCCCAGACTGCCAGGCTGCCAGGTCGGCGTCGCCAAAGCTCACAGTACTATTGTAAGGTTATAACAGGCACACACAATCTTTCCAAGATGTTGTGCAATCTGGAGACCCTGAACAAGACGTCGGGTCGGACCTGACCCAAGCTTTTTCTGGACCAAATCCCGAGGTTTCCATGTACCGGGGGCACCCACGCGAGTGACACAAGTCAGCCTGCCTTGTCAAATATCTGGAATTGACTACATTGGCTACATAGATACTGCGGATGATTATCTGCAGTACTCCACGTGTTAGTCCCTCATAAGCTTATCCAAAGGGCGTTTGCAGCACGGAAGGAAGAGTAGAAGAAAAAATTACATCGGCGCCTACATCGGATCCGCGTGCGCTATGCCCGAGGTTGCTTTCTCCGCCCCGTTGTCCTGTGCCCAGGGTGCTGTCTGGGGGCCTGGCTCAATGGCTCGCTGTCCGCTCGGATCTGATAACCTGTCCCCCAAATCTCTGGGCTCTGATTGATAATGCACGCTCCTCACCGTGTATGCCCCACAGTTTGCTGTCTCGACGGACTGTGTCGGTACTACCCAATCTGGGGCGCGGTGGCCGTGTCCGCAGTATCAGCACGCACGGCGCGATGAAATCATGACGGAAATGACATGCTCTGATTCGCCACAGCCTGTCCCCGAGATCGCCGACAAAGGCCGCACCTACCAAAGTTTCGCTTCTCGCAGCGCCGCGCCAACGAATTGCAAAGTCGCTGGCTGCTCATCCACCAAACCAACCAACCCGAACCTCTACCTGTCTTCCATCATCATCATCAATCATACTCTATACCATCCAACCCTACATCACGTCGAGATTCAAAAGACACCTCGGGTATCTTGACACACGCCTAGAAAACGACAAACAAGCCTAGGGCACGTTACATCACATCACAGCACAGAATATCCACTTCACTATGTTCTCGAGAGCAGTATCGACGACGGCCCGCCGCGCCTTGGCTTCGTCCACCACTCCCCGTCTGGCCACCGCGAGCCGCCAGGTCCTGAGTCCTGTTGCCAATGTTGCCCGCCGCTCCTACCACGAGAAGGTCCTCGACCACTACAGCCGCCCGCGCAATGTCGGCTCCATGCTGAAGACGGACGTCGATGTCGGCACAGGTCTCGTGGGTGCGCCGGCATGTGGCGATGTCATGAAGCTGCAGATCCGCGTCGACCCCGCCAACAACACCATTGCCGACGTCAAGTTCAAGACCTTTGGTTGCGGCAGTGCTATCGCCAGCTCGAGTTATCTGACTGAGCTGGTCAGGGGCATGACCCTGGAGGAGGCCGGCCGCATCAAGAACACCGAGATCGCCAAGGAGCTGTGTCTGCCGCCCGTGAAGCGTAAGTCATCCTAGCTCGCCTTATCTTGCCTCTTGTCCCTCGTCCACTCCTTCTCTCATGCGATATGAATCTGACCTTTGCTGCCCACAGTTCACTGCTCTATGCTGGCTGAGGATGCCATCAAGTCTGCCATCTCAAATTACTACACCAAGAACCCCCAGGCCAAGCCGACAAACCTGGCTGGCACCGAGATGAAGATACCCGGTGCCTCGGGTGAGGCTGCAACTGCTGCTGTCTGATCTTTTTTTGGCTACGCACACATGGGGAGTTTTTGATTTAATCGGTGGTCTTGATTGATAGGGCAAAAGCAAAGAATGCTTCCATCCTTGACACTACTACATGAGAGAGAGGAGTATACCCGTCTGCTGGTGGCGTTGAGTGGAGGTTTCATGAGAGGAGGCGCAAGAGACAGCGGAAAAGTGACGACGTATGCGAGTGCGAGGGGGTGTTGATGAGGTCGGGCCGTCGGTTTGAGACGAAGAGGGGCCGCTTGGTTGGAGAGTACAGACTCGCACCTCGCCTGAATGGTGTTGGAACAATATGCGTCACACTCACTGGGCCAAGCCATGATTTTGATGAGTCTGGCGATCGTGGAATGGCCCTTGCTTGTACATCTTTAACATATTCACAATCTTGTGCAAGGTGCATATACCATTATATCAACCCAAATGACTCAACTCAGTCTCGCCTATGTCATGTCGCTATGCGGTAAGGGCTGGCACGATCCTGCATCTTGTGTGTGAGCAACCTGTCTACGTTATGTAATTGCCTCGCGGTGAGGAAGTCAATCGCGCTAGCTAGCGGCTTGTGTCTTTTGCCTCTGATGTGCACGGCGTTTGTTACCAGAGACTGGGAAAAAACAGGGGTTGGTTCAATTAAAAAGTTCGACTCGCAAATGTAGCCCAATGTCAACTTGAAGCATCATGGAGATCATTACGGCCTCAGTAACCACGCATTGCCACCTTTCAGATCGGCCGCGATGCACTACATTCGCCTGCTCCGGCCAGCCTTGGTGAATGCCGCCAACCCCGACAGCCCAGTTGTTACGCTCAAACTGACCATCACCACGGACCTGGGCGACGCCTTCCTGTCGCCACCCGACGATGCTCCCGTCAAGCTCCATTTCAGGTTTGAAGCGATTCACGGGCGGCCAGGGCCGCTCACAGAGTCCCGACAAGGTCTGAATGATGGAACACAGCACGTGTCGCTTAAGCCTCTCAACGGGGATGGCCGTGGCTTTGCCCTCTGGAAGGCAAACATGCGCGTTCTCAAGGTCGACCTACGCGCTCCCCGTGCAATAACCAATGGCTCCGCTGCCATCAGCGTTGACGTGTTGGACGGCCGGGATGGCGCCCTGGTCTCGGCCAGACAGACCGCTTTCCTGCTTCCGTGGCGGGCGAAGGAGTATGGGGAGAACCAAGGCCTCATCGCCCCGCTCAAGGTCCAACTGACCGACGGCCAGGGCGCCGACGTGGCCATCCGTGAATTCCAGTGCCAACACACCTCCAAGGGCGGGCTGCGCACGCTGCAGGTCGAGGAGGAGATCGGCGAGAGCATCGCCCGGCATATATGGGACGCCGGACTAGTCACCGCGGCGCTGGTGGCCGACGGATGTTGCCAGCGGCCTGGAAAGAAGGGTCAGCGGGTTGGGTTTCTCCGTATCGACGAACTTCTGCCAATCGACAAGGAGACGACGGCACTCAATGTGCTTGAGCTTGGGTGTGGCGTTGGGGTTCTTGGAATTGCCATTGCCACCTTCATCTACGACGCGGCCAAGTCACAGCAAGCCGGACTAGCCTCAGGGGAAGCCACAGTGCTCCTGACGGATTTACCCGAGGCAGAGGAGCGGGCGCGAGCCAATATTGCGAGATTTCAGAGCACGGGATTTATCGGCGAGAAGGCATCAAATCTCCTGTACGAGAACCTCGACTGGGAAGACGGGGCTGAAGGCAGATTTGGGCCTCTGATCACCGAGCGCTTCTGGAATTACATTGTGCTGAGTGATTGCACCTACAATGTCGACTCATTCCCCGTACTAGTAGGCACGCTGTCAGCACTGCACACCCACAACCTCACACGCGCTTCTGTGGCTGCAGGGGAGGTCGTCACAACCAAGGTGGTCCTGTCGACCAAGCCAAGGCACGACTCGGAGAAAGCCTTGTTCGACTTGCTCGAAGGCGCCGATTGGACGTACCGTCTGATCAAGTCACTGCCCCTGCCAAGCCTGAACGGGGTGGATGAGGTTGTTGAGGTGTACTGCCTCGAGAAGAGCGATCGAAGCGGTCAGAACTCAGGGGAAAGTTCAAAGAAGAGGAAGACTGAAGAACAAGATCACCAGGTCTCGCGACCAGGAAAGAGGGCTATGGGTAACACCAATCAATAGGACGACCTATCCAGTGCTTTGTACCTGTAACAGGCGCTCCGCGAGTCTATGGTCCCATAGTTGCAAGATCCTCAAGCTGTACAGTGACATGTCTCCCACCTTGGCTGCATCAACATTACTCACTGACTACACATGACCCCTTTGCCCAAGCTTGGCGTGTACTGCACACAGCCTTCCCTGGCCGAAAGCCGTGGGACACATACACTCGGAGAAGAAACGGACGTCTCGTTGTTTTTCAGTAGAATGACCCTCTTACGTCACTGTATCTGAAGGAGATAAATGCATTACATCCGGATAACCGAAAGTAACCGTAGGTTTCAAAGACATCAAAGCTAAGAATACTTCCCAGACTCAGTCTCGTTCAACGAACCCTTGCGACCACCATGGCAATCCCGAACGGCGCACTTCATTCTCTTTCACGAACACGAGTGGCTGCTGCGTAAGAAGAGCATACAGACGAAATAAAACGGCAGTCCAAACTTGAGGTCGCACCAGGGGCCGTGTATGAAATGTATGCGTATAACAATTAGTCATTGGATACTGGTACATCAAACACCCTAGAGCGGCTTTCCAGTGAAACAATGTCGAACAGGGCTTTAGGTTCTTCATCAAGTGTCTTCTTCAGTAGCGCTTACCCAGCTCGTCGAACCAACCACTGGCCTTGTTGAGATAATTCACAGCGGAATTCATGGTGACACAAGGTTTGAATCTGAGGATTTCCGCTCCGCCCCAAACCAGGCTGCGGGCAACGTAAAATGTCTTCCAGTGGCGAGTACCCGACATCAGGCCATGACGAAGACGGGGTAAACTGGAAATACTTGTCTGCATCCCAGGAGCATGGGGGCGTGACCTCAGCCCCCGCCAGGTCTTCTACAGTGTAGGGCCACGTGGGCAAGATTGGGCAAGGCTCGCCCCCAAGTTATCAAGACAAACCCTATATTTCAAGGCAACGCGAAGACTGGGCCAACTTCGGGGCCGCAGAATATGCAGCGATATATATTAGTTGACTTTTGGTCCCCTACCACGCAAGGAAGTACTGCGTCCACTGATACGTCATGCTTCTAATCCGTCAACCGTGTGAATGCGAGACTCATCGTTTGTCGTATGGAAAGGATTTCCTCAAAGGCCGCTGGAGCATTACTTGACAACGTTCGTCTGAGAGCCAAGAGCATCCCTTGTATTCATCAATTATGACGACGCCAGATGTTGGTGTGTTTCGGTGAGCCCCAGCTGGTGGTGCAGCATGAAATCATAGTTTGTGGTAGCAAGGAAGTTCAAGTCGAGTATCATGCGTTCAGGCTTGAGACATACGGAACTTCTTCTATTTATCGGGCGCTGACATGACATGGGTTTCCTGGCTTGAGCGACTCCCTATGTCAGCCCTGTTCATTGAATGTGTAGCCTGTTGCCTTGGGTGGGAGAATGACTTACCGCTGGCTGGCCGGACTGTGGAGGCAGTGTGATCAACACGGCGCGCCCAAGGCTTCAAAGTCTGAAATTTACCGACATTGCGATTCTACTCCAGATGTCACGGAGGGCGCTTCGGCTTTGATAGATCGTAACTATACATGCATCGTTAGGAGAGTTATCTAGGTTTCCAAGTAGTAAAAGTGCAACCTATAAAATCAAATACAAATGGGTCCGTTGTGGGTTCACCTTTCGGTGTAGGAATAGAGGGCTGATCATTCTAATGATCATCGCAGTGAGCAGGACTGATAACTAAATTGTATCTTGGCTTTGTGCTCAGTGATCTCTCTGCTCACCGAAACAATGACCACCGAGATCGCTCATAGCTTGACACGTCCTTGTTGTCGAAACGTTGGGTATCATTTTGGATGGGTTCTACCTGTGAAGGAGGGTGGCATGACCTCAGTACAGCCCCACGTACAGGAACGCCTACAGGGGCTAAGAGGCGAGGCAGTGTGCAGATGTAGCAGCCTGGGCAGCCTCGTCTGAGGGAACCCATCCGCTGTATTACCAGCGGGGGCGCGCCCTATAGAAATGGCAAGGAGGTATGTGCTTGCATAAAGACTCCACTAATTCATCCAACCAAGCTCGTTATCCTAAACAGCCGCTGTTTATTTGTTCAGCACGGTCTGGGTTCATCACTGGGAACAAGTGTACATCCAATTGTTGTGAAGATGCCGCCAACTAGAAGGCCAACACACCGTGGACCCAAGGTAAAATGCGAAGTATCAGGCTGTAACAATAACCGCGGCTTCAAGAAAAACGAGTACCAGATTAGGGAGTATTCTAGGTTCTGCGATGATCGTAGGTGGTCGTCAAGGCGCTCAAAAGCATACTCCGACTAAGACTCCTGACAGATACTTGCATGGCGCGGAAACCTCAAGTTGCCACACCATTTTGTCCCAAACGCAGAGAATCCGGAGCATTATTTTGTGGGAAACGTCAGTTCCTCAAGCCTCATCATCGGTGCTAGATGTATTCAATCGAATGTCACTGAGCTAATTTTATGTCGCCACAGACCAAAAGTGCGGCGGCGGCATCGGAAACTGCCTGCAGCATGGTGAATACCCTGATAGGCACCTGCCGTGGGTATGTGGAGAACGTGAGTGCCAATCAACTCATGCTGGCTTCACTTTGGATCTAATGTCTTGCAGATAAATGTGCACTCCCACAGTGCCGACAGCCTCGCGATATCGACACCTATCACTGCCGCGATCACAGATCCCTGGGATACCCTCAAAAATGCGCGATCGAGCCCTGCATCGGAGTAGTACAGGAAGACAGTACTTTTTGCATAAACCACGGTTGTGCTATATCAGGCTGCGGCGGGCGGGCGGAGGATGATCGCAGGTGTCACGAACATCGCCCGTGTCTTAAGAATGGATGCGAGAGGTTTGCTCAGGAACGCAGAGACTTCTGCATAGGCCGTAAGTCCTGTGCATGAATCGCGCAATCGTCAGCTGACAGCAAACTACAGATACCTATTGCGACATTGAAGACTGCTCAAATGTTGCAGAATACGGGGCTCGATATTGCCCAGAGCACGAGTGCATATCCAAGAGCTGCTCTAATGTGCGCAAGGGCAGAAGCGAATTCTGCCAGAACCGTGAGTATCTTCGTCCACGTCACATTGGCATATAACATATTACTTACGATAGTCAAGACAAATGCGTCGAGCATGGATGTCAGCAGTCGAGGCGGATTAGAGGCGACCCACGCGCACAGTATTGCCAACACCACCAGTGTGAAGAAGGCGGGTGCTTGAAACGTGCTCGAGAACCTAGTCGCTATTGCAACAACCATGGATGCTTCCGTGGCGGGTGTAAGAAGAAACGTGCGACTGATACCTCGGTTTATTGCGACAACCATCAGTGCAGAGAAAGAGGCTGCGTCGAGAGCGCAATGGTCCAATGCGGTTTCTGTAGCGCACACGGATGCAAGGAAGCAGGTTGCCCCAAGCGTGCAACCTCAGACAGACATGGAATTCCGAGATGCGAAGATCACCTCGTGTGTGCGGTCGAAAAGGACGTCAGTTCTAACTTCAACAGCCAAATGCACGAGAAAGACATGGAGATCAACAAGTTGAACGAAAAACTGGAAGCTATGCGTCTCAAGAATCAAGAGAACCATAGACCTAACCACCACAACGAAAGACGGCCACCGGGGTACGAAAGATTTGCAAGCCATTGCTACCATCCCCAGACCCGAGGATACTATAGACGCCGGGATGATGATTGCTATCAGGGATATCGTGGAGAAAACCACGAGAGGTCACGCCGTCGATTCTAGTAGCGAGAGGATCAACGGGTACACTGGGTCAAGACTGTGTCTTGGGATGATGGCTAGCATGGCTAGGCTTGTATCACAACTTTTCGATTTGGTGCTGCAGTTATGGCGTACTGTTTCATGTTGCATTGCATTGGAGTACTTCCGATCTGTTACTATAGGTGGTACATGGTTGTGGTTATGATTGTATAACAGCATGTTTGCATTATAAAAGTCAATGTAACGTAGCTTATGCCATTATTACCTTATATTAAGAAGCAGCTCAAGATTAAACTTGGACTTGACAACTGGAAACAGCTTCCTCGTAACGGATGTGTTATGTCTATTTGTTGACCCGTACACTTTCTATCAGCCGATGTCCATGAACTTCTTTACGGGAAGCATTCAAGTCATTGTCTGCTATCTTTCTTGGCCAGGAACCGCATTGGGAAATCCCTTTAATGATCCCTGGCTAATGGGTTAATCTTTCCTCTTTGTCTTTAATATTCGTAGCTAAAGGAGGTGTCTATCTTGTCGGACCTGCCGTCTTGGAGCTTTGCGCCACTGTCAACAAAGCCATTTTACGATTTGACACTCAATCTACTTGGCTGACCTCCTCGAATGCACTTCAACCCCGTAACATAAGTTGTGCTTCTTTGCCTTAATGTCGCACATCTCAATAACTATGTCCCAAGGTACTTTCATCAGCACAGGTTTGCTAGCCGTGGCTGTCTTCGCTGCGCATGCCAATGCGTTCTGGCGTTTGCCATGCGCATCCCCCGTCATTGTAGAGCGAGCAGACCCAATCATGGACCCAGGAATCGTCTCTACGCATGCGCATACGGTTATGGGCTCCAATGCCTTCAATTTTACGATGAACTATGCAGGTACACAGGCAGCAACCTGTTCGACCTGCAAGGTTAAAGAGGATATGTCGAATTACTGGGTTCCCAACTTATACTTTCATGCCGAAAATGGCAGCTTCATTCCGGTCAAGCAGTCTGGAGGGGCTCTTATATACTATTTGTAAGTCTATTGTCGAGAAAACTTTGGTGCCTTTTCAAACTGAAGATTTAAAGGCAGCGTCAAGATGAAAAAGACCCCGAATTTGACAAGGGGCTCGTAGCATTTCCAAAAGACTTTCGAATGATCGCCGGCAACCCCAACAATCGAAATCACAGCAACTCTATCGAGCAGTCCGCTGTATCATTCGTATGCCTGGGAATCACAGAGCCAGCCAGCCCCGAGCTTCCAAAACATAATTGCCCCAATGGTCTCCGTACCCAGCTGGTCTTCCCATCATGCTGGAATGGGAATGATCTCGACTCCCCAGACCATAAGAGTCACATGACTTATCCGACCCGCACAGATTCGGGATCTTGTCCATCATCACACCCCAAGCGGTTCATTACTATCTTCTACGAGGTGACCTGGAGCGTCGATGACTTCAAAGATATGTGGTATGGCGATAAGCAGCCCTTCGTTTTCTCCCACGGGTATGTATTAAATCTTGCCTGTATCTTTCCGTTCTTTTCGTACCATGCTCATCTATATCAGTGATCCTGACGGCTATGGCTACCACGGCGACTTCTTGAATGGCTGGGATGTAGACATCCTGCAGAAAGCCATCACTGAATGCACCGACAATAGCGGTGTGGTGGAGAAATGCGGCGCTTTTCAGTTTCGCGAGGAGACAGAAATGACAGGCTGCAAAGTTCTGCCCAGGGTCCATGAGGCGTACGATGGGATACTGGCTGCTCTTCCGGGGTGCAACCCGATTCAAGCTGGACCGGATCCAGTAGTCAAGCAGGCAAACTGCGATGCAGTGTCTGAGATTGGCGACCCGATACTCCCATTCACCGATATCTCAAAGTCACTGAAGTGGAAGTACGTTGGCTGTGTTTCGGACCCGGCAGGCCAGAGCCGCACCCTCGATGGGGCCCAGCAGGATGAACCTGATATGACAGTAGATGCTTGCATCAAGTACTGCGACGGAGCCGGATACAGCCATGCAGGTGTCGAATATAGAACACAGTGCTTCTGCGGAAATAGTGTGGCTCCGGACCGTATGCCTTCCAATGGAACGATGGGTGTTTGTGAGTTCAAATGTGGTGGTGACGCGAAGCAGATCTGTGGCGGCTATGGGCAGGCCTCTGTCTATCAGAGATGCAGCTCCGATGACTGCATAAATGCCAAGATGATGTAGGTCACAAGATAGTCCGAAAACATGATATCATTTTTACTCTGTTAATGTGAATATATATCCATATACCACGAGTGGGTGATTCTATGAGACTCTGGATTCTCATTTGTCCTGTTTCCATCAAAACATTTAATTGCCGCTAATTTCAAAATCTATTCTTTGTGATATCCCAACCCATGCTTACCAAGACTTAACCTGATTGTCATAACCCAAATATAGTATATATGATTGTTCTGGTTCTGCGTCCTGTTTACCATTCAATAACCTCATTGGGGAAAAACTCCTTGATCAGGTCTAGGTAGTATGGCTAATGAATTATTAGTCGTTGATCTTGTATCAAGGTATAAACGAGGGAACAAACCTTGAGTTGCTCTACATCGGGTAGGCCATCGCTCTTGCTGTACAAGTCGTACGGGTTGAAAGCCCGGACAGCTTCCAGCATCTTCTCGTCGTGCTCATCCATGAACTCTCTGTATGCATTTTCCTTGTGCCAGGGGTAGAAGGAGTGATATCTGATCATGGCCAAAGCCTCAGCCGGCAGTGTGGACTGGTCCTTGACAACATGGTAAAGGTACTCGTCATGTCCCCACGACAACATGACGTTATCTAGGCCGCAGCCAGGCGTATAGATGCCATTCTTAGTGCTGTAAATAGGGTCCTTCGAATCGGGGTTGTCGTTGAAGGAACCAGGGTAAATGATGCGCTCATCGAAAGCACATCCGACGGGGAATGTGTCGCCAACAACATCCCACTGTCCCTGGGAGCCGTAGAAGTACAGCAGCTTGCCAAGATCGTGAATCAGGCCAGTGAGCTGCATCCAGCGTGGCTTGCCATCTTTCCTGATAGCCTCTGCGGATTGGAGCAGATGTTGAATTTGTGACAGGCTGGTGTCAGGGTCGGAGTCGTCGATCAAAGTGTTCAACTTCTCCATGGCCTCCCAAATGGTCATACGGTGCTTTTGGCGGAACTTGTAGTCATTGCGGGCCTTCAGGTTGTAGGCTACGGTCTGCTTGGTGTGTTGCTCTAGGTAGAAGTTCTTGACTCTGTCGCAGGCATCTTCGTATTGCCTGAACTGCGTCTTGTCCTTCTCTGAGTCGAATGCTGACTTGCTGTTGAACGCCGCCTCGTCCCTCTCCTTCTGTGCTTGCTTCTTCTGGTCCTTCAGGACATTGACCTTGTCGATGTTGTCTGACGTCTCTTCAAGTTGCAGGCCATCACGACCGGTCGTGTCGTGGTCGATCAGAGCGCCCGGTGCCATTGTGCAAGAATTTGATGAGAGTTTTCAGTGTCGGATATTAATGTAGAATCAACAGAGACTTGAGAATGTTTCTTTATTCGTGTTATCGCTGGAGTCTGACTTTGAATGGTGAACCCATCTCAAATCACACACTGCGCACTATGGTGATATATACTCGAGTACCCGATCAATCTGTGGGGACTGATGTAAGAGGACTTGCCGTGTCCTAACCTGCATAGAAGGCACTGGAGATGGTGAAAATCGCCGATGGGTCTGGGGTCACTAATCCTGGACCAGGGTACTTGGGTACAAAATCTGGCTTAAAGTAGTCAAAATCCCCGAAAGTGTCGCCTTAGTCGCCTTAGCCGCATTCCTCCATGGGGAAACTCGCTGCAAAGCGTCGAAACGATATCACGCCGCTGGCTCGGCCCCCCGTGTTAATCACTTTTCCTTTGTTTAGATCGAGTCTCATTTGCGGGACTGCGCGGGGTTCAGATACGTCAGTCGGCACATTCTTGAATGCCGTTTCTGTTCACAGCTCTTGTCAGCCGCCTCTCTTATTTGGCGCCAGTGCTTCTCGGAACGGCATACGTTTCCGAGTTTGGTTGTAGCTTGAACGATGAATACGGGAGATATTGGGCCGAGCACGGTAATTTCCTCAATGATCACTCAAGGCATTTGCAAAATCGAATCAGGTCATAGCTTTGTATTCAACCACCATCATAGTTCGGTATCCAACCCCATACTCTCATGAGTTGCTGCTGGATTGCCTTGGTTGGGCGTGCATGGTTCGTTTCAGTCTTTCTCAGTACATCTAACATAGCTTCCTGGTCTGCCCTTTCGTCGAATCGGTCCCCAACTAGAACGGTCAGTTTAGGTAAAATCTTCCGACGGTTATCTAGAGCTTACACATCGCGATTCCCATAGAGGCTGTAAATAAAGCCGGAGGTGTCCACTGATTGCATGCTCCGATCCCACATATTTGGCGTACCAGGTCATCGATGCGTTTCTGTGCGATTTAGCTCAAGAAGCATCCTGGTGCAAACAATGTCCTCTTACCGTCATCCTCTTCACTGCGTCTGCTCTCTTTGTCCCTACCCGAGGTATAGTAGGATCAAACTGAGCCAGAAAAAGCTGAGCCAATATATGATGCTGAACTCCAATAACTAGTAAGCAGTTCAGCATGAGTCGGTACCGAATCATCTGTTTTCTTGGACTTACCGTGACAGCTTGAATGATACCAGATCTGAGGGAAGGCAGCTGAGCCCTCCCTTTCCTTGAAGAAGAAGGGATCAAACGATGGCGGGTGGGTTTCATCCCATCGCATACACTGCTCATTCAAATATACCCATCGGGCATTTGACGGCGCTACATCAGAGAAACAGAAGTTCAAAACATCCGCAAGATTAACAACAGCACGATTGGACCAGGTGTAATCATCTGTGGGTTCAAATGAACGGTCGACGATAAAGTGTTCCAAGGTCATCTTTACCGGAGACTGTGTGCTGATGGCACTGTATATCTCTTGGCGCAGGCCGACCCAGTATGAGGCTGCACTGAGACTCCCTGGCAGCATGATTTGATCACCAACGTTGACGAAAGCATGGATACCTAACAGGTGACCATGATTATCCTGGCCCGAACTGGCTGTGTTTCGTTAGAATATTCCAACAATGTGACTGCGCAGCGAAGGCTCACCATCCATCTCCTCTAGCATTCTTAGGATAATAGTAGCCGCGAACAGATTCTCATCCGAAACTGTGTATGAGTTGTTCAACATTGGTATGAGGTATCCTAGGCACTCATCATGATACCGATTTGAAGCGAGCGGGTCGTATTCGCTCGTCTGGCTTAGATGCCTTGCAGAGATGGCATATATAGCTTTAAGCAGCGTTGGGCACATGGTCGCCCGTTGAGGCACCACCAGCTCAAAAGTCCTGAGAGGGTCGGTGAGGTCGAGCTGGGTACTTGTAAGCAGACATGGACGGGGAGTAGAGTGACGAGAGGCATTCTTACGCAGACAGCCAGTCTTTGGACATAATGACGGAACA
The DNA here is from genome assembly GCF_022829205.1 of Neoarthrinium moseri. Lineage (NCBI taxonomy): Eukaryota > Fungi > Ascomycota > Sordariomycetes > Amphisphaeriales > Apiosporaceae > Neoarthrinium > Neoarthrinium moseri. Next base: position 206,587 of record NW_026055143.1, read on the forward strand.
ATTGTGCCTCAGTCTCGTTCATCAAAGAGAAAGTATCCTGGAGTGGAAGATGCGACAAGCTGCCGACGCTTCTCGTGGGAGTTGGGAGTGAACCCCTTCCGACATTTGGGGCAGGTACATGGGATGATGGACTATCAGATACGCTCACACTTGAGCGTTCAATGGACGAAGAGATAGCTGTAGGCGACGGCTCTGACCTGGGGACGACGCGGCTGTGGGGGGATTGTTGGTGGTGGTGGAGGCGGTGGTCCTGGCCAGCATCAGGCGTCACCGTGGTCCGATAATCTGATGCATCTTGAACAGGGCCATTAGACTTCTCAGACGCATCATCTCTGGTAGAGGTGGGTGACTGTGCAATCTCGTGGGGATGCAGGGCTTCAACAGCAGAGTTCCCAAGGATCAATGACGTTGTCTCGTCGATATATGTCACTAAGCCAAGATGTTTAGCTACATAACGTTCGGCGGAAGGCTGGCTTATGCTTACATCGCCGAGGGGTCTTGAGCCACCTCTGGTTTCTCCTGAATGAATCTGAGGGTACGGTACAAGTCAGTTGAGACGTCGGCGGGGAATCTGCTGGAGCCGATTACCTTTGGCTGACTTGAACTTGAAAGCGAGCTTGCACTCGCGGCCCGAGTGCAGGCATCGCGAGCACTGGGGGGTGAGCCGATCACACTTCAAGTGATTCTCCCGGCACGGCAGACTGTTGGATGGCCGACAGAGGCCACAGTCAGCAGAAGACCTCTCCACTAAACAGGGCTGAAAGGGACTGGAAGGGCGACAGAGAAAGCGAGAACGGGTACGGTATAGATGGAGGGATGGAATCGTACCATGGTGTTGCCAGAAGCTCCGCTTTGTCGGGTGAGGGCATTCGCGTTATTGCTTGGGCAGGCGTCCACTCGTCGCCCGCGGATATCTCCTTACTTCCATGGATTCTTCAATGAACTTCCGGGAACATCGGTATTAGAAATGATCGTCCAGAGATGGACAAAACGCCCGAGAGCAGCACAGGACCAACAGGCTGCAGGGTTTTTCAAATCTAGCACCCTCCCCAGACTAGTGAGTACGTCATGGGGCCTGGAGCGCGGGGAAATCCACATGTATGTAATAGGTAATAATGTCGACTGACCCTGGCCAGGACTGGCAAATCGTCGCCGTGGACAAGGTTGCATTACCTTTCCATTCCCTGTTGCTGGCCAATGCCGCCTTACCACCTCCCAGGGCTCCCTGGCAGATGTCCCCGCTACAGTTTACCTGTCAAGGGTCCGTGGGCCTGGGCTAACACCATCTGACTTCCCCTAACCTTACTGCCGTAACCTCTTCGAAACCGCCTGTTGGCCTGAGCCCAGCTGCCGGATGACAGTTTGGTGCGAAATCATAGGCGGTACGGCAGTCCAAGTCCAGCGGACTGGCGCCCAGGGGGATTTTGACACCTCTTTTGCCATCTCCAGCCCCAGGTCAGCAGGCCTGCAGCCCCCCGTCTGCCGCTCACCAACTCTTCGCCGGGACCAGGAAGATGGTCTTGGCTACCGCAATACCCTGACCAGCAGTCTCCGCCCGCCGTGAATGGACCCTTCCATGCTCCAACAACAGCGGCAAAGAGGGAAATCGGAGCAGAGGCTCGAAGTCTGGCAACCTGACCTCGCTGGCCTGGCTAGTTAGCCTCGAGTCATGGGCCCCGCATATCATTTCCCCCACATCGTCAACGAGACTTGTGGAGAATAAGACTGGGTCGTCCCTCTGGTCGCGAGAATTTTCGAAGTTTCGTTTCCTGCGACGCGTGCTTGGTTGCCGGAACGTCAAATCCAGGCAACTTGATACGAAGCGAGCAGCTTGGATTCCCCACTATCCGTTAGACACAAGCAGCTCGTCTCACCCTTTTGTCTTGGTCTTCTCCATATCAGGCACGACACGCTCCAATGGCGGCTCCAGGCCGGGGGACTGAGGATGCCGTTGCCGCAGATGGCTCGGCCTCCATGGAGAAGGGGCTCGGTGCCGGTGCCGGTGCCGGTGCCGGTGCCGGTGCTGATACCGGCGCCGAGGCGAAGCTGATGAGCGATCTCATCCGGGATGCGAAGCTCGCTACCGAGAAGGAGCACAATATGACCTTGTGGCAGGGCATAAAACTCTACCCCAAGGCTATTGGCTGGAGTGTGCTAATCTCCACCTGCATCTGTATGGAAGGCTATGACATTTCTCTCGTCAACAATTTCTACGCCTTCGATCAGTTCAACAGGAAATACGGCGAGCAACTGCCCAACGGCGATTGGCAGGTCCCTGCCCGGTGGCAGGCAGGTCTGAGCAATGGCGCCACGGTGGGCGAGATCATCGGCTTGTTGCTCAATGGCTGGTTCGCCGAGCGTTTTGGCTACAGGTACACCGTCATGACCTGCCTCGTACTCATCATTGCATTTACGGCCATCTTCTTTACAGCCCAAAGTGTGGTTGACTTGCAGGTCGCCGAGATCCTCTGTGGTATTCCCTGGGGTGTATTCCAAACCATCACCATCAGCTATGCCGCCGAAGTTTGTCCAGTTGCCCTCCGAGGGTATCTGACGACCTATATTAACTTCTGCTGGGGCGTTGGCCAAGAGATCGGCATTGGTGTTATCATGGGAAACCTGTGGCGAACAGATGAATGGGCCTATCGGATCCCTTACGCGCTGCAATGGATGTGGCCCGTACCGCTCTTGATCGGCATCTATCTTGCTCCCGAGAGTCCCTGGTGGCTTGTCCGTAGGGAGCGTCTCGATGATGCCAAGAAGTCTCTGCTTCGACTGACAAGTGTCAAGAGAGACACAGACTTCGACCCCGACGAGACGATCGCCATGATGGTACACACGACATCCCTAGAGAAGAAGATTACAACAGGAGCCAGCTACCTGGATTGTTTCAGGGGCACTGATCTGCGCCGCACGGAAATCGTTTGCATGGCTTGGGCCATCCAGAACCTTAGCGGAAACCAATTCTCCAATTACTCGACGTACTTCTTGGAACAAGCAGGCCTGGACCCGAACAAGGCATACGCATTCGCGTTAGGCCAGTACGCCATTAACTGCGTCGGTGTCTTTGGCGCATGGGGTCTCATCACACTCGGCGTTGGTCGAAGATCCTTGTACATTTTCGGCCTGATAGCTTTGTTCTCGATGCTCTTGATTCTCGGTTTCCTGGGCCTAGCACCAAACAGGACGGAAGCATCTCTTGCGACTGGCAGCATCATGTTAGTTTGGGCGCTAAGTTACCAGCTCACCGTTGGTACCGTATGTTACTCGTTGGTCGCCGAAATCTCCACGCGGAGACTTCAGATCAAAACTGTTGTCCTCGGTCGCATTCTCTAGTAGGTCCCAACTATCTCTTGACTGTCAGGGTATTATCTAACAAACCTGAACAGCAATATCGTCGCCATCATCTGTGGTGTGCTTACTCCATATATGCTAAACCCTGGCGCATGGAACTGGGGTAATTTTACTGGATTTTTCTGGGTAAGACCACCCACCGCCACATTCAACAGTCGAAGGGCATTGCTAATTACATCCTGCCTAGGCTGGCATTTGCTTCCTCTGTCTGATCTATTCGTACTTCCGGATACCTGAGCCTGCCGGAAGGTCCTTTGCGGAGCTAGATCTTTTGTTCGAAAGGAAGATCAGTGCTAGAAAGTTCGCCACCACTGACGTTGACGTATTTGATGAGACTGTTGATGCCACGTTGGCTCAGAAATATCGGGACCAGATTGCTATCACTCATCTAGAGAAGGGTGTCATGGTTTGATGAAACAGAATTTGTCAATCAAAGTGTTGCAAATTCCAAGTAGAGAGGACGGAAATTGTCAGCATCAGATACGTCACCACACGTCTCCTACAAATCACGTTGACGGCGTAGCTCAGTTTGCCCTGCGAAGCAATTGGCTTCAATGACGTCGGACCAAGGCTCAAAAAGGCAAAACGATGCTTTCTATAATTAGTTATGATATACGATACACGATTGATGCAGCACTGAGTTTTATGCTTGTGGTATCTCTAAAATAACACGGATTGTTGTTCTTGTGTGGTCTTTATGCTTAACAACACTGGTAATCCTTTGCTTTGCTCAAAGCTCACACTAGGCACCACCCTTCCTGTTCAGCTTCGAGTGCTTCCTTCTGCTCATTCTCTATCGTGCCACGATCTATGAGAGGACGCCATACGTTCAACTTGACCACTCCAAACTCTTTGAATCCAAGTGATTGGAACACATTCAACCCTGCGCGTGAAGATGTCAAGGTAGAAATGTTGTATCCGATAGAGGCGGCTCTCTGCATTCCATACGCAGTCAACGCCTTCCCTATGCCGTTGCCTCTCAGCTCCGGCACTACAGCGATAGCATGAATGGAAGCGATGCCGGCAAAGCAGTGGAGGTAGCCTGTGCCAATTACCCGCCCGCCCTGTTGGGCCATGAACATGCAGAACTGTTTGCGGTGCAGGGTATTCAACATTGTGTCATATATTTGCGTCCAATGCGTCGTGGCTTCCACTGGGGCATGTCCTGACCAAGCTTTGACCCAGTCCCTCACTCGCCAGGAATCAATATCACCTATTCGGATGCCGTTTGGAACTGCGGCTCGCATAGCCTCCGTCTGCTGCCTCAGGTCGACCACCATGACAGGCTCTTGCTCATCGACAGTAAAGTCCTGTCGCCGGAGATGGTACTCCAGTCGATTTTGGTCTTGGGGCCCGGTGACCCAGTTAAATCTGCGGTCCTTGAGGTTGTGCTTGACTGCATCTAAAGCCGCAGGGACGTGTTGGTCCGGCACATCTTGATGTTCGAGTCCGTTATGAATCTCAGCTCCTTCCGGGGCACTGTACCAACTGATGAACCAGTCGTTGCCGCCAAAATACTGTGCCTTTGCTCCAACGACGGCACTGACGTGCTTGGTAAGCTCAAACTTGTTCTTCACATAAAGGCGCTGCAGTTGTTCCTTGGTCAGTGCCCCTTGCCGAGGGTAATCCGCTGCAAATGTGTCGTGGAATGAAGCCATTAGCACAATATGTAAATCTCCTTAGGGCAAGTTTGGGCAACTCGTTCATTGATAACAGTATCTTGCTCCAAGACCGTGATCTTCATCAAAAGGGAGGTTTCGGCAGATGCCTGTAAGCATGAGGGCTGAAAGTGGGGTAGGTCGCCAGTCAGCTGCATTAACATGGTACCCTATACATAGCACGAAACACACTCAAGTCGTTGTGTAAGCTTCTGCTTAGGGTCGGCATTAGCTGAGATGATGATCGGGCAAACTTTCTCAAGTTGCGACCTCAAGAGGGTCAATTTGAGAAGCCCGCAAATGACCAAGGTGGCAGAAGTATAATCTGTCGCTGGGCATTCTGGTACGGTAAGTTGTTTAGTGTACGTGACAAGTGACCGTAGGCTTAGCATACTGAGAAGCAACACGTCTAAATATGCGCTCAGTAGCCAGGCTCTGTATGCCATGTGTCTTTTAGTCGCTCTCAAACAACTGTTCAGGTAGTGCTCCAGCATCACTAGAACCCCGTCTACAAATCGATCTTCTCATTGCAGCGGGTCATACAACGAAGTATATATACCGAATGTAGCTCGGAGACGTAAATCGAGAGTTTCGATAGATTTTATTAGACATTAATGAATATATAGCTCAGATGTAATGCTCACAAAGATCAGGAGCCCAGTCTTTCACTCGTTCAGATGGACTTTGTTTGAAAGCCATATATCGCAGCTTCACTGCCTCAATTCAAGCCACTTACGGGGACACGAATGATTCGAATGTACATATCGCATATCTTGGGGATAGGACACACAAAAGGTTGGGCCTGTATTAATGTGGCGCTCTTGGTGAAGTGGCATGGGTCGCAGTAACTAATACGGCAAGTGTTATATAATATATAATCCTTGGCCTTCATATAACCGGTGCTAATCAGTGAAAATAGTACTAAAAATGGCGATGCCGTACAGTTTGAGCCCCTCGCAAGATCCGGAGAGTATTGCCCCTCAGTGTAGTAGTGCTACGCATTGTCAAAAATGTGACTCGATGCTTCCTCGGCCTCCCGTTCCCAACTGCACCCCACCTACTGAATTAGGAATGAGGGCAATCAGCATGATCAATGTCGTGCTCAGCTATCGGTCTGCTGATAATAATCTGCCTTGGACCTTTGAAACACATTCAAGCTATACACAACGCCAATCTACAGTAAGACATCACTGATATATCAGTAGAACCTACGAGCGCAATACAATGGGCGACTACAGCATTCAGAAGGAAGCCGAGCGGATCTTCCGGGAGGTTTTATTGAAAGATGAACGGCTCGGTCTGCCGTCGGAGGTCCACGAAGCGGCATCCCGTACCATTATCGACACTGCCACCACGATCGCGAAGCCGTTCCTCCCGGCGCCAACCAAGGCCAGTGAAACCAGCACGGCACTGTGGGCTTTACTAGCAACATATGGCAATGCAATTACCAAGCACCGCTTCGGTGTCGAGCAATCAGTGACAGTGAACAGCGATGTAGCTACCCTGTTCATATTCGCCTTCATGCTGGTTAAGCTTGGGGGGAAGTCGATCACAGATCCAGAAGTTGTTCCACGGTATCAACGTTACGATCTTCACCTCCAACACACTCCCTGGCGGCGGCTATGCACGAACGTCTACCCGACGAGGGATGGAAGGTGGTTTCATACGCATGGCAGTCTCGATGCAACCAAGACTCTACAGATGTTAGGGCTGCCAACTCATGATCCAGAGAAGGATGAGACGGAGATTATTAGGAGGTACTGCAAAAAGGTCAGCGAGTTCGATGCAGAATGGCTGGATCTCGAGGCCAACGAGCACTGGCGACAATCAGGATGCATAGCCCTAACCAAGGAGGAATACTTAGCAAGCGAACACGGAAGAGCTGTCGCGCATGACCCCGTCTACGTCATCGAACATTTCCCAAGTGCAAACTTGCCACCGATTCCATGGCCAAGATCGGATACGGAGACTTTTCGACCACTAGAGGGCATCAAGATACTCGATCTGACGAGAGCCATTGCCGGACCAACAATCGCAAGACTCGCCGCACTATTCGGCGCGACTGTTCTACGAATCTCAAACGACCAACTAGCTGAATTGGGAGCCATCCTAGTGGAGAGCAACATTGGCAAACGAGATGTGAACTTGGACCTCAAGTCGGATGATGGAAGACAGGCTCTTCTAAGACTTCTTGAAGATGCCGATGTGATTCTTGACGGATTCCGCCCTGGTGCACTCGATCGCCTAGGTTTCGGCCCCAAATATGTCCACGAACTGGCTCGGAGACGTGGAAGGGGAATCATTTATGCGCGTGAGAACTGCTACGGTTGGAACGGACCATTATCCCATCGCAGTGGATGGCAGATGATCAGCGACGCCGTGGTCGGTCTATCTTGGGAAATGGGCAGGTTCGTCGGCCTTGATGAGCCCATTGTGCCGCCGCTACCGAATGCGGATTTCCAAACTGGACTTATCGGATGTCTGGGTATCATGAATGCTTTGGATAGAAGGACTAGAGATGGAGGGAACTACCTCGTATCCATGTCACTTAATCAATACAATAGTTTCCTCTTATCGGTTGGATCCCAGGAGCCCAACATTCAGGATGGTTTGAAGGACAAATGGAAGGATTTGGACTTTCGGCATTACGATAATATGAACAGAATTCTGCGGAAGGTAGGTTCCCATGGCAATTTGGTATCACACACTTCTGACATCAGACAGCTCATACCTGCTTTTCGAACGAAAGTACCTGAATTGTTCGTAGCGAAGAACTTTACGAAGATCAGTGCGGAATGGGGCAAAACGCACGAAGAGATGGAGATCCTGGTGCCGGCTGTTCGCTATGAGCAAACGAGATTGCTTTATGACCTTGGAAGTTGCGAGAAAGGTTTACACAGAGCAGAATGGCCTGCATGAAAGCAGTAGACCAACCACAGACCATTGACTACTTCTTGTTTATTCAGCGCACCAGTTGTTAGGAGTTGGATTAAAGCTACGAAGGTTGGACTCACAGCAACTCGAGGAAGGTCAGGTACACTCAGCTGGGCGAGGATTCAAAATCCAAGATACAAATTCCGTCGTACACAAACTTCTCATATGATTACTCCACAGACTGTTTTCACACGCTCCTTTCCTTGGTTTCTTCACTGTATTGATGCAGTTAATATGTGACCTGTTAAGAATCTTGACATGACAATATCATTGATATGACGATGGGATCATTATCATGAACAGTATATACGGTATTCGAATAGGAACGTAGCTTGACTTGAGCTATGAATCGTGTCATGACTTGGTCTCAGGTGACCGGGGGCCATCTTCTAGAATTCTCGGGTTGGCCTCATCCACGACATTCTGCTGGCTGGGATTGACCTTGTCAGCTTCGACTACTTCACTTCTTCGCACATTCCAGCCACCTCGCCACCCTATCCAACCTGTCTCTCTGGGACCCCTTAAGAAGCAGAGAACTATTGCAAAGCCAATGAATGCAACTAGATGTCGTGAGATACGTCAATGGGTCAGGATGCCACTGTGTACTTACTATTGCAACTTCCACTCCAGATCCATCCTCCCTGAGCATAAAGCCGATTACCAACGGCAGTTCCAGTCAGTCTGTATGTAGAAAATTAGCTCCTGAGGTATAATTTTGACAATACATCCTTCATGATAAGACTTATGTGTTAGGAGCATGTTGTGACTTACTGTCCAGCAAAGCTGAAAACCATGTATGCCGTATTGACTCGATTTCTCTTTTTAGGAGAGAGGTGATTATATACATTGGTCCGGTTGGCAGTGTGAGCAAAGTTTGCTCCCGTATCCACTATGTTCTGGTCAGATGCATCGGGTTCGCAATTCTATTCCAGGGAAAGCCTGTGGATTGCGGATGGCTTACTCATGATTGCTTGTACAATAGGGCCTGCTACTGTCCAGGTTCCAATAAAGGTGCCGACGATGATCCCACTAATTTCAAATGAGAGACCGAGGACCTAAGATCGTTAGCAACTTTTCAATTGACTGCCATCAAAATACTGTCTTACTACAGAAAACAATGGCATGAAGCGGTCAGTAATGAGACGTGACCAGAGAGGCCCTAGCGTAATCACAGCTATCCCGATAAACGCGAAGAACCCAATCTCCAGGGAAGAATATAGGTAAGGAGGCGAAGCCAGGAGAAAGGTCAAGGTTGTCCAAAATGAGGTAAATGCAGCACTGAGTAGATATCCGATAAGACATGTCTGTAACAGCAAAGGCTCTTTAACGACCATCGAAACAATGTCCCATAGGAGGTTGAAGTATGGAAGGCCGGGGTCTTTGGCAGGGTAGTCCGGGAGAGTAAAGAATAGTAATATAAGGATGAGATACTGAGCTCCGAATGACTGTTTAAACGGTCCTGTATCAGCATCCATTTCCGCTTGTTTCCAACAATCAATATCTTACAAACCAGTAGATGTTGCGCCAGGAGGTAAAATTTGCCAGAATTCCTGAGAGCACTCTCGCTATCAACATGCCGAGAGCGAGTCCTGAGACAACTATAGATAAAGAACTTGCGCGCTTGTGCGGAGGCGCTAGGTCGCCCACTAGAGGCAGCATGAGTTGTGGTGTCACAGTCCTAAATAATAATCAGTCAGCTGGTCGGCAAGACTCCGGTATCCCGTCGTAGACCATGGAGGAGATGCTAACTTACCCCACACCGCAAAGAAAAGATATGGTGATAAAGGCTTCGAATCTTGAAGTGAGACATAATCCAAGCCACTTCAATATGTCAGTGGACAGTGAGACAGGAATCTTCCGTCAGCACTTACCAAAGTGGCTGTAATCCAAATCAAAGACAAGACAAACGGCCTCCGCCGGACTTTATCTCCCAATGGGCAAAGCAGTAGCAGGCCTACTGCATAGCCTGCCTGGGACAAGGTCGCAATGGATGAGGCACGCTCAAAACTGACATGGAACTCTTCAGCTAGGATGTTGAGAATCTGTCCGATATTGTCAATATCACATACTTATGTTTCACTGTCTTGAAACATAGCCTCAATTCCATCGGTGGGCGACTTCGACTGGTACGGCGAGTAGGATAGACAAAAGGAAGTTGTAGACTTACTGGTTGCGGATAATACAAGTTTGCTACGGTAAAAGTCCCAGCCTAGATGTGGTTTAGTCCAAAACGGCTTGGTAACAAGCTTCCCAATACTTACCAGACCCATCAGCATGTTCATGGGCAGTGTGAAAACGGGAGGATTCTCGGCATCATATTGGCATCTTTTGGGCATCCAATTGAGCATCCCTAAGGCTGACTTCGAAAACCCTGACGGCTTCGCATTGTTGCTGTTATCGTGGATGCTACCAGTGCTAGGAGGTTCCACGACCTTCCCCAAATCGGGGTTCGCATTGTTTGAGCCCAACTTCGTCGACATCACAGGCGGGTTTTCGGTGTGGTCATTGCTGTACGAGTTTTCTATAGTCCCTATGCGTTCGCCATCGCTCTTTTGCTTGACACTGCCGAGTGTCGTCATCACTCCTGATGCAATTTTTGGGGTATTCCGGGTGCTGGGCCTTCTATTGAAGACGCTAAAACTCAACTATGACCTGCAGTAGCGCTTCAGTAGATCTCCACATGTGAGCGGAATACGCAGGTTGGTAATGGGCCCCGGGTCCGTGATATGAAATGAATCAACAGCTATGTGTCAGAGCAAACCACCGCGTTCGGGTTGCGGCGAATTTCCATATGCCCCGGGCCAAGCTTTCGGCAATCGGGACGAGGGGGCGATAGCGGAGGATCTCCCCGTAAGCCGACAGGGAATCCAAGCCGAAGTGGCCTTAGCCCTGCATGCTGCAGCTGTGGGACCTTCCGCTAACGGCCAGCTATCGGGCTTGGGCGCCAGATCCATGGATATAGGCGGGATTCACCGCCGCCACTACAAACTCAGAAGAACGTCTGAGACACGTTGAGACTTGTCCGCAGTTTCTCAGAATTGGGTTAGACAAGAGGGCCCGAACTTCTTGCATCATGGGCAGGCTCAGGAGTCAAGGACTTTTGAAGGGTATAATACGACTTGGTGGACACCGGTCGCCCGTATCAAGAACCCCATAGCAGGTAGGTTGCCCGGCGTCCGACCCACAAGATTCGGGCACACTGCGATGGTGCGATCGGCACTTTCGGAGAGCCCCCGCCGATCTCGAACTACAGAATCTGCAAAATCCACGCGAAACTCCTCTCCTCGCGATAGCACGTACCTGACGTTCAGCGCTGATTTGCGTAAAGCCAGATTCGTGACCATGGCTGCCGATGAAACGACGCCTCTACTTGGCAATGGGTTCCAAAAAGAGCCGAAGTCAATTAAGACTCTGGCAACGACTTTCTTCGGCCCCGCCAACCGGATACTGCTGGCCGGGTTCTTGATGGCATTCACATTGGGCATAACACAAGTCCCGTAAGCCCAATGATCATTCCGCTACCTCTATAGTTAGGCTGGCGAAACTGACAGTCATCCGCAGTATTATCTATGTGTTCCGCGTAATGGAGTGCGATGTTTTCTATACTCACAACCCCCCATTTGAAGGAATAGGAGATCGGTGTAACCGCCGGGAAATCAACGCCGGTACTGCAACACAAGTCTCAATACTAGGAATGTCCACATCGTTTAGCGGTGTTCTGAATCTCTTCGTTTGCGGGTATTTCATCAAGCTGTGGGGTCCTCGTTGGGCCTTTGTTAGCCAGACTTCGCTTCTTGGCGTTCGAGTTGCCACCCAAGTTCTTGGAGTTACGCTTGGAGGCAGAACCGGCATCATTGTCTTCCAGGCTATGCAAAGTATTGGGATCATTGGCGGTCCTCGTGGTTATCAGTATGTTACCCCCGTGACTACTTAGTGAACCCCACTGACCAATATTTTGTGACAGGTTGGTGCTAAACACTGCAGTCAGCGAAGTTGTCTCTCCACGGGATCGAACGGCAGTCTTCGGTCGGCTGCAAGGCTCCATTATGCTAGGAACGGCATTCGGCTTCTTATGTGAGTCATCCTGAGTGCTCGATATACGTGTTTATGTAATTAATCAGCTCAGTGGGAGGTGTTCTCGGCGATATATATGGAATCCGCCGCCCTTTTGGTGAGTGGAACTTTTAGTTTGAGGCCTTTTTTCCCTCCGTGGTGCTGCTACAGTCAAGTGTACACAACCTTGACCACCGTGGATCAAAGCACAGTTCTTTGAATTCTAGGAAGTTGGCATAACTGACTTTTTGATGTTGTAGAGGTTGCTTTCTTCTTGTACATTACATCCAGCATCTATGGCGCTCTTTTCATGCCAACTACCTCTTCCAACGACGACAAGGTGAAAGACAAGAATACACGAGGCGTTGGAGGGTTCTTTGCTCCCCTCAAGGTCATCGTGCCCCACCGATACGTTTTGGAAGACGGCAAGATTATCAAAAACTACGGCTTGGTTTTTCTAGCGTTAGGGATATTTCTTGGAGTTGTAGGTCTCAACAGTCTCAACAGTCTTGGACATCATGCTAAGCATCCTTTAGTTTGCATCAACTTATGCGCCAACCCTGTTGCAGATGTATGGTATGTTTGCGCGCCCCCGAACTCTGTAACTTGTCGAAATATTAACATATTTCACAGCTACAGCAGAATTTGGATTCGGCACTACGGAAAATGGATGGCTTATGTTTGGTAATTCTTTAATAAGGGGCCTGTTCTTGATCATTATGTTCCCCAAGATCATTTCCACAGGAAGAAATTGGCTTAATGGCACCACACAATCCGATGCTACAACGACAAACAACGTTGAGCACTTGCCAACAGACCCTCGGGATTTCGATGCAAGCCCTGGGGAGCAGGTTCCACAAGAACCCATAGAGCCACCTGAACCAGAAGACGAAGATACAGGTACTGGGTTTGACCTTCTTTTCGTGAGATGGAGTCTTGTCGTAGACTCTATCGTTACAGCCATTGCAGGCCTATCAAGGGAAGGATGGCAAGCCTACATGGGTAAGTTCAAGTTCTAGCGTCTTGGGATATTTTTGGATGCTTATCTCCGTTCCTTACAGCTGCCTTTTTGCTACCCTTCGCCTCTGGATCGGCACCAGCCGCGAAAGGAGTTATGACCGAGATGTGCCCCCCACATAAACGCCAAGATGCGATCGCTGCTATTACTTTGGTTGAAAGCGCAGCCATGCTAATCACGCAAGGCTTGTTCGGACTTATCTTTGCCGCCTTTTCTGAAATCGGACAACCAAGACTGACATTCTTCTGCAATGCGGTGAGTAGACGAACTTTATTGGCCCGTGATGATAATCTAATAATCATAGGGCTTCGCCGTTGTTGCTGTCACTGTTCTGTTTCTGTCAAGGTTCCCTCCGCTAGGAAGCAAGCGCATAGATGATAACCGCGATAATGAGGATTGTTGAATAGCATGAATATGGCACGCAGTTTCTTCGAGACATAGAACATAGGTTTGGAATTTGAACTCAACTAGAACAGCCACAGACAGATAATAAAGATTTCTCCGACACTTCACGACAACGCTCTCTCATCGATGAGGTACGCGGTCTTGGTCATGAACTTGCTCTCATCACTCAATAGGAAACCAATCAATGAAGTCACTTCCTCAGGTTCCACCAGCCTCTTGAACAGGTGGGATAAATGTTCAACCAAATCTCGGCCTTGTGCAAGCTCGTGGTACATGCCCGTATTGACGTAGTTCCTTTGACTATCAGTTTCATGCACCAATATTTAGCTTGGTCGCAGTACTCACGGACACACTGCGTTCACGCTGATGCCTCGGGATGCAACTTCGTGGGCTACGGCCTTTGTCAAACCCACAACTCCATGCTTGGAAGCGACGTAAGCTGAGAAATTTGGATATCCAGCTACCCCAGCGATGCTTGCCATATTCACAACGCTGCCACCGTCCTGTATGTTGGCCAATTGATGCTTCAGACAATTGAACACACCAGTCAGGTTGACGTTGATAACTCTATTCCATTCGTCGAGACTGTACTCAGGGATCGAGACTAGTGTCTTCGGTATAACCCCTTTACCAATTAGCCATGAAACACGCCCGACTATAGGTTCACTTGCCAGCGTTGTTGAAACACCCGTCAATTTTCCCGAAATGCTGCTTCGTGACCTCGACCCATTTCTTCACTGATTCGGGATTACAAACGTCGACTTCTTGGATCAAACTTTCAGTGTTCGGGTTGGTCTCCTTGAGCCCCGTGCCCAGTGAGGAGAGGCCATCGAACACGATATCGCCAAGGGATAGGTTGGCTCCACGAGCTGTGAGATACTTGGCTGTCACCCTACCTATGCCTTGTGATGCCCCTGTAATAAGAATCACCTTATAAATATATTATAAACACTGAGAATAAAGGTAAGAAAGGAGATCTCACCCTTAAAAAGCGCCGACTAACCTGCGTAATGTTCATCCTTAAGTCATATTTTAAAGGCACCTGAATACTAGCCCTCTGGAGACGCTAACGCCGAGATCCAGATCGTTTATTAGGTGTTCTCATGATGGACCCTGTATATTACATCCGAGAGTGACGAAAGGAGCACTATCAACGGTCATACATGGACAGCGCTTTGTCTCGAGAGCCACAGTTGACGATCAGGCGAACCATAATTTCAATCTATGGCCTAGGCTGACACAGATGGAGATGAGGCAAGAGAGTGCTGTTCTCCTAAATCTCTCATATTCGTTGTGTGAGGCCATCCGATTGGATCGCCTGAGAGCTCAGCACTTTAAAGACGAAGCGAAGTGGGAAAAAACCTTAGCAGAGATCAGATCCATGGTTTCATTTTTCCTGGTCGGACTAATAGGAGCTGAGCCTCGAAGGGATCAACAAGAATGAGGGGTTGCCGAAGCAGAAAGGGCGGCGAGAAACATCATCTGGTTCGTCGGACAGGAAGGATAACTTCTTTGTTCTCGATGCTGCCGAGATGTTGGGTTGGCCATGCAAACTAACAACTCGAGTACCAACAGTGAATTCTTTGTTCTCAGCTGGAAAAAATTCCGCAAGCGTCGACATTAGACAGTGAATGATCTACAACCCCCCGATGTTTGGTCGGGTCACCAGTTCGACGAAATCTAATCCCAACACAGGCTGAGATTCTTTCGCGAGAGTTTATTCTACAGCAGAGGGGATTTTACTATATATTGCCAGGGCTTCTCTCATCTTCTTCCAATCTCTTTCTTGTGTAGATCACACGCATATATATACACAAAAGTTGGAACTCTAGCTCTCTCTCAACATTCATCTGCCTCTTTATACACTTCTCAAGATTTGGTCGTCTTCGAGAAGCTCTTCCTTTCTACCTCCGAAGAATCTCACCAGTAGACGCTCTTCTCCTCTTCTCGTGGCCTCTTATTGTCTGGGAGCGCCTTCTCGCTATCCGACCCAAACCAATATCTCTAGCTGGAGCCCATCAACTAGCTGGGTAACCATTCAAACGAATGCCGCAATCCCGTCAATTTCTCCAATCAAGACAAAATGGATTGTTGGAAGTGCAGTCAGCCAAAGTCTGAAGCGGCACCTGAAATACCACTTACCATTGACTGCGAAGAGTGTAAGTTACATGGAATATCGACTGGAAAATCGGAATGCGAGAAATGCAAGGGCGAGATGCAGGTGCGCAATGAGGAAGAGAACAAATGGGAGACTTGCAAAACATGTGGAGGTACTGGGCAGGAAGTTTGCTGGCGATGCGTGGGCGACGGTTCGTATGTTATTAGTAAAGTGCGATGCAACCAGCCGCATGGTGTGGAGGAATAGCTGCTGGCCTACTAAAATTTGCCGCCAGATTACGAAGTTTCAACAAAGTGCTATGGTTAGAGAGCTCACCACCGGTACTATGCTCTACGACGCTGGGATTATTGAAAATTTACAGTGCAGATTTTTTGGGACACTTTAAGGATAATAACAAAGAGGTAAATGGCGGATACGTTGGAGACTATAAGTTGTGGGTAGTATGGCTGGAAGGTACCTTCTTTTTGCGCGATGCTTTTCTAAACCACTTTGGGTACTTGGAGATTTTACTGTTTTTTCTTTTCTTTTTTTCTTTATCTTTGTTACTTCAGTCACTCTTTCTCGTTTGTTAGATTTGCTCTGCCACCTGGTGTGGGCGAGAGGAAAGTATAGTTCCTGCATGTGTCCTTCGTTCCACTCTAAGTATTACGGTTGATAGCTTGGTCCTTTGATTTGACACTTGTTTCTCTTTTCTCTAGACCCAATTCCAAGCATGAGAAGGCACTGATGATGTGGCTCTGCTTTTACAGATGCTTTAAAGTTGCGGGGTACCCGGCGCGAATTTAAGGTATATCTTAAAAAAATCCGTCTCCTTAAATAGATAGTAGTAATTACTTTGAGAGCCAAGGAAAGTGATATATACACCAGGTGATTTCAAATTAATCACTAAAATATCTTAAATCTGTGTATCAAGCTTGCGAGACCTTCATTAACAGGCTAGGATTGGCTTCGCAAATCAATCGAGCCCTTCTATTATGAGAAAATAGCGCTTCAGACAACGCCAGGTCTCCCCCAAGATGAACGCATCATATCCCCTAAGTCCTCGCGTCGAATAATAGAGAAAGCAACCCCGGTGCTCGCAAATAGAGAGCAAAACCGATTTTCAAGCAGCCTTATATCGTCGTCCACTTGACACTCTCCATTATTAGGCCTGCGGAAGATTGGAGATGTAACAGCAAGGGATTTAAGCTCGGTTAAAGAAGTTCGGCAGCCCTGGAGGAGACTAGTCAAGACCGTATCAATAAAATTGAAGGGTGTCATTCTGTTTGGGAACTGAGGCCAAAGGGCATCTGGCTCGTGGCTACCCCAGTAGTCAATAAGATGGAAGTTAACTAAAGAAACAGGAAGGAGATCTGCGATATAGTGGGCCGCCGAAATATCCAGTGTGCCAAAAAGCCAGATTGTTTCTATCCGAAGGCACCGGAGTCTTTTCATGTGCCGCAGTGCTGGGGATAGAAGCGCCGGAGTATTAGTCCCTTTCCATGACACTCCTGCTTGTGTAGTAAGAGAATACGTTTCTAGGGTTGCGCTGAGACTCGTGAGACATTTTAAGAAGCCTGTATAACCTCGCCCACGGGGTTTTGGGAACGCCCCAACCTTAGACTCATAATGAAGTGTAACAAGGTTTGGAAAAGCTATAGCCAGGTGCTCCATGCCGGACTGCGGGTGGTCGCCACCAATGTGATGTAGCGTTCGAGTGTGTTTTAAAATAGTGGGTGGCAACGGTCCATGACTAGTGCGTAGTTTGACTAATCCGCTAAAAACGGTATTGCTTTTGAGCATCACATAACGCAACCTTGGTGAATCTTGCAAGATATGTAATACTAAATCGATGGCGACCGATGATATAATCGGGTGGGAGTCGTGAAAGCCTTCTAGAATTAACTTTTCCACTTGGTGTAGAGGGTTTTTGTTCATGTCTGATCGAAGGTTAAACCTGTGCTAAAACGATTATACCTTTTGACGAAATCACTAATCCTGTCATATGAGAAGAACTTACACTTCCAGGTCCGAAAGAGGCGTGAAATGGCGTCATGTTCTGGAGTTATCTCTATTGCAACGGATGGGTGTGGTAAAGGTCCTATAGAACAGCCTGTATGTATGCTGAGAAATAGTACCCTGATTTCTGGTACCATTGCGAGAGCAGCGGCTAAAATTTGGGACACTGGGCATTCTTTAGGGCCACCAAGAGCCAATATGGAACCTAAAATACCGACAAGGGCCTCGGTTTGGCCTTTCGGATGCCAAAAAATGGATGTATCGACGTCTTTGGCCTCGGATCTCAGCGTTATAGTGGACAAGTCGACCATTTCCGTAAAAACGAAATCATGTTTTGAGAGCATGGCAGTCCAGATGAAGACCCGAGCAAGTTCTCGGTATAATGGGACCTCTGCCATGGTACGGAAAAAATAAAGCAGCTCTCGCTGGCTCTTCAGGAGGATGGTATGATAGAGGAAGGGAATGGCGAGGCTATGCATCCTTTGCGAGACTTGGCAAACGCTGGCCAAGTCGGACCGAGACAGAACATAAGACAGAGCCACCTGAGGCTGATTTGAAGTGGATTCGTAAGCCGTGATGGAGTGGTAGGGAAGCATCTCGCGCAGGACTGCCCGGATGAGCTCGACGGGGAGCGTTGCGAGGCAGTTGGCCGGCCCAATGGTTGTCTCAGGGACGGGATCCATGGCAAATATAAGGTTGAAGCTTTGAAGAGGTTAGAGCCCTTGCCGGTACTGCAGTTCGTGTCGGGGAAAGGCGCCGTGTTTGGAAGAACGAGTCGTCTCGTCACGTGTCGTTGATGAGAAGGAATGATCAAGGTTTGGGTGAGGGGTTTCAAACTCTGTCCTACATCAGAAAGTGACAGCCACGTGACGAGACGACTCGTTCTTCCAAACACGGCGCCTTTCCCCATGTTCGAACACAAAATATCCTGCGAGCGCCACGTCTAAGCCGTTCCAGGCCGACTTCCCGGCGTTCTTCGCGTCAACGACTCCTCGGACAATCCTTACATTGTACCCTCTAACGACATCCCACACCCTCCGACACCGGCGGGCCCCAATTGGGATGCCTAGGCGCGGCAAACGAGCCGCGCTAGGCTCGTCTCTGAGACACCCTGACTACTCTGGATCGCGCTAACTTGTTCGGACTACTGGCCGAAGAGCTCGACGGACCTGAACCTGGTGTAGACAGGGTGAACGGCGGCAGCGGCCCCGGGGCCGCGAAAGCGACGCGCCCGCGTGCCAACTCGGCACCGGCAACACCAAGCCATTCGATAACGGACTCCCCCTCCCGCGCCCCGACCGCCCCGACGCCTGCCCACGGCGGCCGGCCAGAAAACGGGACACGGTGGGGTCCGAGTCATACGGAGTCGGTGACGTACGGCGGGAAATGCGGTCGGTCGCGATAAGTCAGCACGCAACTGCGTTGCGCGTTGTTGTTCTTGCTCTATAATGAAGATATTCTAATCGGGACCTGAACGCCTCATTCTTGGGTGGTAATTGTTGAAGCCGAAATTGTCTGAAACCGCCTCCACACGAGCACATCATCATTCTACAATCTATGCTTCAAAGCAACGAAAAGTACATCGGCCTCTGCTAACACAGTTCCTGCCTCATCCTGTATGGTACCCTTTATGTAGAGTTTGCGCCCTTCAGACTTGGTAATTGTTGCAGAAACTAGAATCGTCGCAGGCGTTCTCACAGGTTGGCGATATGTCGTGTTTAGATAAGCAGTCATGTATGAGATCTTGGGGAAAGCAGTGCGATCCCGGTTCAGTGTTGGTAGCAAGCCGGTCACCTCATCCAGGATGGTGGCCACGATACCTCCGTGGATGACGCCAGGATAGCCTTGGAGACCATGGTCTGCAGTAAGGAATGCTCTCACTTGGTCGACTCTTGCAGTTGGTTGCTCAGGCTTGTTGTAAAATGCGATGAAAGCCGAGAAAGTTTCACGTGTATTGAGAGTTGTAGACCACAGTGTATCCTCTCCGGTAGGTTTTAGGATGCGGCTAGGTGGCGGGGCCCACACATGAACGAGCGGCTCATTGAGATATTTCGCACACCATGGAATCCTCAAGAAGTGCGCCAAATCAGACGGCGTCGAGTCCGGAGTAGATGCCATTTCGCCGTCTCATGAGGCTGGCATGAACAGGCACAGATGTTCAGAGTAGCTACAGGGATAGATTGTCAGGAGCGGCTACGAAGTTAAAAGCTAATGCTTCAGCCGAGGTATTGATTTCACCCGTTGATTAGCCGAACCAGTGTGTACATAGTACCTATGAAGCTAGCCAGAACAGTACGAGTATAAGCTGACTTGATTTTCCATTGTGATTCGCAAGTTTGAATTCTGTAGTACGTTACTTATGGATTGTAGTCGTCTGCTTAGCAGCGCAAGTCTCCATCCTAAGCTGCATTCCGAGCTTACGAATACCGACCTTCACTTCTATACCGACTCCACCATGGCCCTATTTCGTCAATACATTCAGAAGCACAGGCTAAATGATTACTGGTCAAACTCTCCAGCGTAGAACATGTCTCGAGGCCCCCTGTCCATAATGTCCCAGACGGCTCTGGGATCGAAATGCATGTCTCTTGCACTCTCTACGGTACCATCAGAAGCACTTGCCACTGACAACTCTTTTGACGCGTCTTCCCGGGCCAAACTGACTGGAATATGATCAGCATTAATCACCGACATGTGCGTGTCGTTAGACGGCGCAACTTACCATGCAGGTACACAGCTGTTCGCTTGCCCGAAAACATCGCATGCGGGACGTTGGTAACGTTGTCTGAGTTGGCGTCGCCAATCGCATAGATACCGGGGATGTTGGTCTGAAGACCGCTCGACTGATTTGCTGCCAGGCGGCCCCCGTATAGATTAACCCCGACCTCTTGCCCGATTGTGGACCGCTGCTCTTCCTGGAAAGAAGCAAAGAAAGCAGCCCTCTCGACAGCCTCACCTTGGTCAAAATTGACCCGGAAAAGGTCGTATTGGGGTTGAGAAGGGAGACTGGGGTCAGAGTCTGGGCTGCCATCTTTGAGCCTTTCCACAGAAGTGATAGTTCGGTCATCGATGGTAACATTGTGAATCGACAGGAATCTCTCCCAGTCTGGAAAGCTCTTGTCGGCTGCTGCACGTGTCGTAGGGTTGTTCGTCCCGTTCGTGAAAGCGACGATATCGGTATTAAGAGTTAGGATCTCGCGAACGAGTCCTGGGATATCATCTAGACTGCCAAGGAGACCAAGAGCCTGATCCTCGTGCTCATGTCCGTCGCACCACGGACACCAGTAAATACCCTCGCCCCAATTTTGGGCAATACCGGGTGTCTCTGGCAAGATATCGCGGAGCCCTGTAGCGAGTACTACTTTTCTTGCGCGCAACGTGACTTCCTCAACGTAAGGGAAGACCTCCGTTGGGTAGCTTCCAGTCACAAGAAAGGTATTGTTCTGCGCTGGTTCTATCTTGGTAACAGTACCATTGACCATTTGAATGGTCTCATAGTACGAGAGTAGCCGTCGTGCAGCCCAACGAAAATAAGCGGGTTCCACACCTGGTTTCCGTTAGATATCTTTACAAACTCTCATCACCAGGACTCTCACCGTCGAAGCCCACGACATCGTGCATATGTCGTGTGGGCCCGTTTCTGTATTCTCCAGAATCAATCAATATGGCCTTCCGGCGCACACGTGCAAGGCCGCTTAAGGCACTAAGCC
Organism: Neoarthrinium moseri; assembly: GCF_022829205.1. Lineage (NCBI taxonomy): Eukaryota > Fungi > Ascomycota > Sordariomycetes > Amphisphaeriales > Apiosporaceae > Neoarthrinium > Neoarthrinium moseri. The sequence continues at coordinate 227,836 of NW_026055143.1, forward strand.
CGGCAGGGCCTCCACCAATGACGATAGCGTCGTGAATGAGATCATCCTGACCCTCCGCGTACCCGTTAAACTGACGCGACAATATAGAGCCTTGGGGAGGTATAATGGCTGCTCTGATACACAAGGGGAGAGAAATGAGTTGAACAGCTCGGAAGAAAATCATGCTGGGCTGTTTGGATTCTACGAGGTCCACTGGAATACCGCGAGTACTTCTCAGAGGACAAGTTCAGCGCCCAGGATACTTATGAAAGATTTATATTCGAAGTTCAAGATCGACCAGCCCCTCCCATGTCTCAGGGTCCCGCACGGAGCGCACCAGGCCCGCATTATTGCAGTCCTCGACTTCTGCCATGTCCGCCTCACATTCCCGGTAATGGAAGCATTCTTCCCGCTCATTTCATCATCATACCTGCTGATCTGCTAAATGACGTGTGCCACCGAAGGCAATGTTGACCAGCTCTCTGCACCTCGGGAGGTTGGTAGTCATTCCCGTGCTCATTGCGGTGACACTAGTAGTGAGACAAATGTCGTACAATGCACTGGTCTTCATGCAACCGCGGCACATGACTCAGATGATTTCTTCTGCTAAAGATCAACCAGAGATAAGTTTGGGTAATACGAAAGAACCTGTTCTTTTCCGGGTACAGTGTTCTATGAAGCTCATCCAGCGGCACCATTTTGTTGAGATCAGAGCTGACTTGAAATGAACAATTGGCCATGACAGAAACTAAGTATACCGATATGTTAAGCGCAAAACTGTGTCGAAGAAGTGAGGCAACTGTTTATAGCTCAGTTTGTTTTTCAAAAAAGAGACACAGCCCCTTGAAAGCACTCGGAAGCTACGACGTGGGATTCGAAAAGGCGTTCAACTATGCGGAAAGCACTTTGGACACTGCTTGCAACGAAGGATACGGAGAATATGAAGTGAATTCATTCTCAAAGAACTTACCACACCTGTATTTGAGAATCAAATTTGTTATCGCATTAGGACATCGATGCTGGTCCTTGGTTTATATGCTCTCTGACAGCGGCCGGCACCCGCGGAACTATTAAGATCAATTTCAAGCTTGAGTGTAGCCATGACAGCGGCGCCTGTCCACACAGGGAAAGTGAAAATACTCGACTTCCTTCACATCGATGAACCCGACGTTCACCGTTCACCTTCATCTGTTCATGGTAGTCATTGTCCAGATCTACACAAATAAGCCTCCAGTAGGCTGCCATATTTCTATGTGTGCAGCGGTAGAGATATGACGTCTTCTAGTGAGAGAATGAAATCGAGTATATATTGAAGCCTATCTGGTCTAGCGGAATTTGAAGCCATGCCAGGCCCCCCGTTTAGCATGCATGGCACCACGTGGATGTGGACACTTGATTGATTTTACGACGACGTAAATCAGGACCCGTTACGTTTGAGTGGGCGCCATGGAAAAGTCTATAGGGAGATTGAAATGTGACGCTGCGCGTTCAGTGGGTTTAAGATCTGGGGCATCGCTGATTAGACACGGGAAAGTCGCACCTGAAGTATACCAAACTTTGTTTGAGTGCTCCCGATTAATTTACCTTCGCAATGACCATGGCTTAAATGATGCAGTGTATAGACATACTCACATAACGCGGTAAGAAACACTTACTATGCCTTAGATCAAAGGTCCTTTGCACAAATGGTGCGGGGCATGTGCGCGTGTGTTCATGACCGGACAGCTCGGGTGCCGGCTATAGTAACATCGGGCATTGTGGGCCTATTACCGCACCAATAGCAGCGCTGCATGCCAGCAAAGTAGCCAACACGATCTCAGTACCATGGCGTTAGGCCGACCGTTATTCACCGTAGTCGCGGTCATGACTGTCTCCACATACATGCGAACTGTAGTTACGTCGCATCAAACCTGCCGTACGCTGCCAGGCACTAACCGTTCTAGCATTCCTCCATAGGGGTAAGGACTTGCCCCATAGATAGATTGCAGTTCAACAATCTGTAGATACCCCACCAATAGCCACTGTGATTGTTCCATTTAATGACATATCTCTCCAACGTATGATGTCGTGTCGGCCACCAAGTTTTGTCTTCAGATAATCTCACATTCCACTACACAATGGTTGTAGTGGGTATTTGCCTGTGATAGCACACTATATAACGGCAAGGCTATCTGAACCCCATGTCAAAGGAGATAGTCGCTAATTGTCATCATTTCTAGTCTGTGAGAATGTGGTTGCCACGATTTCTGAGACTCACTGTCGTGATCTTGGTCGTCAATCTTGGCGCTGTTCTAGGTCAAGATGATCTTGGCATTGCCCAAGGCTATGTCGACCTCAAGACAGCTAATCTAAATGCAAAGCTCGTGGGTAAATCCCAGGTTCTCGCATCACTTAAGCCAGCCGGGAGCGATTTCGACTTCCTACCTTTTGATTACTTATCTCGAAGGGCACGCAACGGCCAGTATCATTGGGGCGATATTACGTTCCGCTATCGACAAGCCGGAACAAGCTCCGCCTGGGTCGACGGCGACTCGGCGTTGGCCCGGCAGCCTGTGACGGCTTACTCTAATACTTCTGCCAACTTGACGCCAACCCTCCCCTCAGGGCCTCTGAACATCACCCGGCAATGGACTGATGTGGATGGTGACCTAGCACTGGAGTTTTCCATACAAAACACCGGCAGCTCCTCGATCGAAATAGGAAGTCTTGGATTCCCTGCGGAGTTCAACAGCATTTTCACAGACCGGACAGCAACGGAGATGGAAGCACTCTGCTCTCTATCGGACCCCTATATCGGCATGCACGCGGGCTACATTCGCGTGACGCCAACACGGGGCACAGGCGCTGCCCTTGTTGTCACGGCATTGGGAGACACGCCTCTAGAAGCGTACCGGAATCTCGATGAGGATTATTATGATGACACGGCGTACGAGAGCCAAACTTTTGAGGGGTTCTACGAATGGCAGGTCCTCTCAAAAGCTTGGGCAGAAAAGGAGTGGGCTGGCAGGAAGCCGTGGAATGCTGCGTCCTCGAAGATAGTCCAGCCGGGTGAGACGATGCAGTTTGGCCTGCGATTTTCGGTGGCCGTAGATGGGGTCAGGGGCATCGATGGCACGATTCAAGGTACTGGTACCCCGGTCGCCAGAGGAGTACCGGGATACATTGTGCCCCAAGATTTGACTGCGCAGCTTCTCCTCAAAGCTGATACCACTGTGTCTTCGATCATAGTGGACCCGGAGGATGCGCTGGTGCTGGAATCATCTAAAAGCGACATATACACCGTGACACCATCAAAGACAGCATGGGGTCGTGTCAGAGTGACAATTGCATATACGGATGGCAAGATTCAAACCGTGCACTACTACATCACTAAACCTGCCACAGAGGCAGTCAGTGACCTGGGATCATTCTCGACAACCGAGCAGTGGTTTACTGACAAGTCGGACCCCTTTGGTAGAGCGCCATCTGTCATGACGTACGATTATGAGGAGAAAACGATCGTCACGCAGGACGAGCGAGCCTGGGTTGCTGGTCTGAGCGATGAAGCCGGTGCCGGCTCATTCCTTGCCGCAGCTATGAAGCAGTCTATTCGTCCTGACGCACAGGAGGTCATAAAATTAGAGTCTTTCATTGATGGGGTCCTCTGGAAGACAATCCAGACAGCCGATTACAGCGTGCGGAAGAGTATATTCTTCTACGACCCGTCGGTTGTCCCTGGCTATGCGTACAACAAAACGTTTGACTGGACAAGTTGGACATCCTGGAATCGTGCATCTGCCTACGCGGTCGACCGGGCCTACGATTATGTGCACGTGGCGGCGACGTATTGGGCATTCTACCGTGTCGGGCGGGCATATCCAGATCTTCTCAGCAGTCATACTTGGGACTGGTATCTCAACCAATCTTACAGAACCGTCGTTCGTTCTATGCAGTCCGATGTCGGGTACAACCGTGTTGGCCTCATGGGCGAGACTGTCTTTGGCGAATTGCTTCAAGATTTGATCAGAGAGAACTTGACGTCAGAGGCAGATACCTTGACTAAAGCCATGAAATACCGTGCCGCGCAGTGGAACTCTGAGGAGATTCCATTCGGAAGCGAGATGGCCTGGGACTCTACTGGACAGGAAGGTGTATACTATTGGACCAAGTACG